>NC_056747.1:800498278-800510778 GCF_019279795.1 Protopterus annectens | reverse complement strand
ATGAGTGATAAAGGTATGGGGGGAAGCCCACGTAGCTGCTGCACAGATGTCGTCCATTGAAGCTCTGGAGTGGAATGCCACAGAAGTTGCCACTGATCTGATGGAGTGAGCCCTGATGTTTGGAGGAACAGATTTCCTTTCTTGGTTATAAATGAAAATGCAGTCTCTCGGCCATCTGGATAGAGTCACTTTAGAGACAGACTTTCCCATTTTTGGTCCAGAAAGTGAAATAACTGGTCAGATTTCCTGATTGTTTTTGTTCTGTCTAAATCCCATTTGTCTATGAATATCCAGTAAATGTAAACAATACTCTCCCCTTGAGGACAGAACACAGGCAAATCAATAGTCTGATTAATGGAGAGCTCGGAAATTACATTTGGCATGAAGGAAGGTTTGCTCCGTAGTGATACTCTGTCCTTGTGGAAAATCAAATAAGGAAGCTTGGTACAAAGAGCTTGGAGCTCAGAAATGCGTCTGGCTGAAGTAAAAGCCACTAGAAAGAGAGATTTCCAGGACAGAAACATGCCACATGTGTGGCTGCTAAAACAAATAGTAGAAAAATCAACACCACAATCCTAAGTAACCCATGTTAAAACACAGTCCTAGAGTGTTTTTTTTGTCGTCGACATTACTATTTTCGAACTTCCGTGTTCGACTACAGTACAGTCGATGTAGTGCCATTCGACATTTCAATAGTAAACCTCCACTGAAGCACTCACAAATAACCTTGCTAATGGAACCAGAGTGATGGCAGTCGCAATGGATCCAAGAACTTGAAGAATCACTTTTGCCACTGGAGATGGCCGGTTTAAAACAGTTTGAACATGATCTCTCAATGTCTGTATGTGTTGAGGGGGCAGAGATACTGTAAAACACAGCGCATGTATGTAACTTTAGGAAACATTTCCAGATGCAAGCAAGTGCACATAAAGAATGAGCACGTGTAGGTAGCAGTGCCATTTTGAAAGAACAGCCAGAGTGTTAGCATGTATGAGTGTGGTAGTCAGTCTGTTTATAAGTTTGAGTTACAAAGCCTCATTCCTGATGTATTTGTGTGTAATAAAGCTGCTTGAAATGAACCCACAACAGTTTGTCTGTTTTATCTTGACCAGACGAGCGACATGGTGTCAGAACTGGGATTGTGAGTGAACCTTCTTCAAGCCATGTGGTGCAGAGTTGAAGGTGAAGGTATATTGAGCAGATTGGGTGATAACACTGTTCAAATTATCAAAAAGGGCCAAAAATGAACTAAAGGTAACAAACTTGCACAAAAGATTTATTTTGCAAAGGAAATGAAAAGTGTAAAATCTTACCATAACCATAGATGTCCTTCTCTTCCATGTTGCAGTAGTCTCACTGTGGGATCATCTGCCTCAGGCAACCCGAATGTTCAGTTCCTAGGCAAAAGCTTAAGGCCTGGTTGCTGTCAGGTGTGTGGGATGTCACATGCAGGGCCATAAACCATGGGCCTTAAATGTGATGTCTGCACGCACAGACCTCAGAACTGACTGCCCAGTCAGACAACAGATTAAGGATAACAAGAAAGATGCCATCCAGATATGGTAAATGTGATGAAGGAGATAGAAGGGAGGGCAGGAAAGAGAAGGACATCTATGGTTATGGTAAGACTTTACACAACTAATTTATGCCCTTCTACTCTCATGTTGCAGTATTCTCACTGTGGGACAGTACCACAGCTCAAGATGAGGAAAGGATGGAGGAAGACGTAGCAGTCTCCAAGAAACCATGGAGGATGGCCCTTGCAAACCTTGCACTGGATCTGGAGATATTGTCCAATTTATAATGACTGGTAAAGTTATGCACACAGGATCACTTGGCTGCCTGTAGTATGGTGGCTGTATCCAGGCCTTTGAAAAAGGCTCCTGAAGAGGCCACTGCTCTAGTAGAATCCGCTTTAATATTGTAGGGCAAGTCTTTGCCATGAAAAGAGCAACAGAGGGCAGTAGTTTTTTGTATCCAGGAAGATATTGTCTGTTTGGATACAGGTTTCCCCAGGGCCCTGGGGTGGAAGGATACAAAAAGCTGATTGGACCTTCAAATGCTCTTGGTCTTGTCCAGATAAAACCTCAATTGCCTGTGGACATCAAGTGAGTGGGGGGCACTCTCTCACTGTCATTTTAAGGTGACGGGAAGAAGGGGGTTAAATGAACAGACTGGTTGAGGGACAGTTCATTGACCACTTTTGGCATGAAGGAGGGATTGGTGCGAAGGATTACCCTGCCTTTGTGAAAGACAATGTAGGGTGGGGATGACACGAGTGCTTGTGGCTCAGACTCTCCTAGATGAAGTAAGGACTACTAATAAGACAGTCTTCCAGGTACACATCTGCAGAAAGGCAGAGCTTGCTGGTTCAAAGGAAGCAATAGTGAGCTTTTCCAGTATGTAGTTCAAGTTCCAAGTGGGGGGTAGACAGGTTTTCTCAGTGGCCTGACATGGAGAACCCCTTCAGGAAAGTATGACTTCAAGTCTGGAAAAAAGGGGTGGTTCCATGGGTAAAGCAGGCTGAAATGGCAGATAAGTGGACTTTCACTGAAGAGTATGAAAGTTCTGATTTTAGGAGTGCGCACACAGGCTAGGTATAGGGGTACACCTGCTTAGAAGGGGTCTAATTGCCTTTGGAGATACCAATTGGAGAACCTTTTCAATTGTGAAATAAAGGATCTCCTGGTAGTGGGTTTCCTGGCCTCCTGAAGGATGGATAGCACGTCCTCTGAGTACAGGTGTCTGAAAGGGATCAGTAGTTTATCACCCACAGAGTTAGGCTGACTGTTTCCAGGTGTAGATCGATGAGAGATCCTTTCGGTTGTGTGAGCAGGTCCACCTTGTGAGGCAACTTGTGGTGATTGCCCTTGGCAAGAGATAGAAGGGGAAACAATGCTGCACTGGCCAATAGGAGTCACCAGCAAGACTTTCGGCTTGTCCTTCTGGATTTTCAGTAGGACTTTTTGAATGAGTGGGAAGGGGGGAAAAGGCATAAAGGAACAGTCCCTTCCAAGAAATTGAAAAGGTGTCCGCTCTCCAAGATAGTGGGGAGGGGGTACTGGAGCAGAATAGCTGCAGTTGTCTGTTCTGAGGGGAAGCAAACTGATATACATGTGGTGTGTGCCCCATTGGTGGACAATGTTAAAGAACATATCTCTGTGTAACATCCACTTGTGATGTTGAGAGAAGGATCTGCTGACGGCACCTGCCTGAGGGTTGTCTTGGGATGTATTGTAGACCACCTGCAGTTCGACATTGTATTGGGCGCCTAACTCCCATGCTTGTATTGCAATCCTGCAGAGAAAATAGGATCTGGTCGTCCACCCCGTTTGTTGATGCACCCCATCACAGTTGTATTGCCTTTGAAGAATTGGTTTGGGCCTGCCTGAATTACACGAAAGGCTCTAGTGCTAGGACAGCAGTCATTTCCCTCGCATTGTTTTTTTTCTTGAGGGAGGGCTCCCACTGAGCCTGCATCTTGAGACTGTTCACAGTACCCCCCCCACCGTAGATGTGAGGCATCTGTGTGCATACATTGCACTGATTTGGTGGGTTGCAGAGGTAAGCCTGGATTCTGGTTTACTTGATGGATCCACCACCTCAACTCCGTCTTTAGGCAGGGAAGGAAGGGCACCTGAAATTCCAGGGGGGGATTATGTTGTGACAAGACATTTTAAGTACCACTGGAAAGTATAGTTGTGTACACTTACCATAAATGTAGATGTCTGAGAGTATTCACTGTTGCAGTCATTACATTTGGGTAACTGCTGGCAGGTAGCCCTCAGTCAGCCTGATTAACAAAGTCTTGGGTCCTGCATTGGTTGCTGTCCCTTCTTCCATGACGTCCGGTCGTCAGGGGTATAAAACATGCAGCAGACGCCATTACATCAGTTTTTCTTGCCCCGGATGTCAGGTGCACCCCTAATGGGGAGCAAATAAACATAAAAACACAAAGGTATACCTCCAACAAAGAGCAAATACACCAAAAAGGCTTTTAAGCATAGTAAAGGAAAGTAGAGGCATAGCCAGAAGAAAGGGGCTGGAGGGAGGGTAACCAGGACTGCAACAGTGAATACACTCTAACATCTACATTTATGGTAAGTGTACACAACTGTACTATGTTCTTCGTGTTTCACTGTTACATTCATTACATTTGGGTAGATTCCCAAAGCTATGGTTGGGAAGAGGAGTTTATATAGCATTAGGGCTGCTACAAGGCCCTGCAAGACAGCAGTGGCAAAGCCAACATTGGATTTAGAGAAAATTGGCAAATGATCATGCTTGGTGAAAGTACTTACAGTACTCTGGGTAGCAGCCTCTAGGATGTCCCTGGTAGGAACACCTCTGAGAAAGGTTGCAGAAGTAGATGCAGCCCTGGTAGAGTGATTTCTGATCCTCGGGGATAGGTTTTCCATGGGGCTTATAGCAGAAATGAATGCAATGGGTTATCCATTTAGAAATGGTTTGTTTTGAAATAGCCTTCCCCTCTGCCCCTGCAGCAAATGCTTCCAGCAGTTCAGATTTTCTTCTGAGATTTAGTCCTGTCCAAGTAGAATCTAAGTTGTCTGTGCACATCCAAGGAATGCAGAATCAGTTACCCTTTGTTCTGTGGACTGGGAAAGAATGTTGGCAAATGAAAGGACTGATTTAGAGCCACACTGGATACCACACCTTGGGCATGAAGGATGGTCCTGAGTGACACCCTGTCCGTATGAAAGATGACGAAGGCTCCACTGCCATAAGGGCCTGTAATTCAGATATCCTTCTACCTGAAGTGATTGCTAGAAGGAAGGCTGTTTTCCAAGAAAGAAATATTAAGTCTACAGTAGCAGTTGGCTTGAAAGGAGGTAGAGCGAGTTTCGCCAATACAAAGTTAAGGTCCCAGGCAGGGATTGAGCCTGCTGGGTGGTCTCAAATTTCTGGCCCCTCTGAGGTACTGCTTGAGCAGAGGATGAGGGAAGAGGGGAGGTAGTGCGTTATGAGCTGAAATGGCTGCGGCATGGATTTTAATGGAGGAAAAAGACATGCCCTTGGGAAGCATCTCAGTTAAGTATTGCAAAATCTGAGGTAAATTGGGCGCTGCTGTGCTCATCCCTTGAGACTGGTTCCAGGCACAGAATCTTTTCCATTTGTCAGCATAAGGATTTTCTAGTACTAGGTCTCCTTGCCTCTATGACGACATCCATCACAGTTTTGCTGAGGGTGCAGAAATTGGTTCTCCTGCTGGGACAGCAGGGAAGGGGTCTGAGGCAGGTGCCATGGAGATAACTGCGACACACTGCGCAGAAGTGGGTACACCAGTGTTGGCGCAGCCAGTCAGGAGCAATCAAGATCATCCTTGGTTTGCCCTGTCTGACTTTTAGTAGAACTTTGCAGAGCAGAGGCAGCGGGGGGAAGGCGTATACTAATATGTTTTTCCAGCTGGAGGACACAGAATCCACTTTCCAGGCTTGTTGGTGGGGAGTCCTTGTGCAAAACTTGTCCAACTGGTAGTTCTGGGGGGGAGGCAAATAGATCTATGTCTGGGCTCCCCCATTCGCTTGTCAACATGTTGAAAATCCTTGGTTCCAGTTTCCACTGTGGGTCCATGAGGTTTCTGCTTAGTCCGTCTGCCAGTGTATTTAATTTTCCTGGCAGGAATTGAGCTTGTAGGTGCACTTGGTAGCTCACGGCTGTGTTCCACAATGCCATAGCTAGCCTGCAGAGGGGTAAGAATGTACCCCCTGCTTGTTTATGTACCACATAACCATGGTGTTATCCGTCTTTACCATTAGTTGTCCTAGAAGAATGTAGTCCTTGAAGGCTATCAGAGCATTCTGAACAGCTAACATTTCTTTTTGATTGATATGTAGGTGCATTTGACTTGGGTTCCATTTGCCCTGAATGCACTTCCCTGCCAGGTGAGCCCCCCATGGATAGTCTGATGCATCTGTTAGGGTTTGGGCAGCAGGGGGTAGTGTGAATGGTAGTCCCTTGTTTTGGTGGCAGGCCTCTGCCCATCAGAGGAACTCTAGGCGTAGGCAAGGTATGATAGGAATCATTGTTTCCAGGCTGTGAGAATGTTGACTCCATAGGCTTTTTAGATACCACTGTAGTTTCCTCATGTGCAGTCTTGCATATGGAAGAAGAATAATGCAGGAGGCCATGAACCCCAAGGCTTGCAGTATTTGTCTTGCAGAGAGCAGGATTTTTGTGGCCACTTGTGTGAAATAGGTTACCAAATGAATTTGCTTTTATGGTGTAAGGTAAGCCATCTGGGAAGTTGTATTCAAGCTTGCTCCCAGGAATGTAATTTGTTGACAGGGTACCAGTTGTGATTTCTTTTTGTTTATGGTGTACCTCAGACAAGTTAGAACCCTTTTTACAAATGCCAGATGATTTAAAAATATGCCCTGGCTTTCTGCCTGAATTAGACAATCGTCCAGGTATGGGTATATTTGAATACTTCTTTGCCTGCAAATTGCAATAACTGGTGCCAGGCACTTAGTGAATACCCTGGGTGCAGCAGACAAGCCAAAGGGCAGTGCAGAGAATTGATAATGCTAATGCGCGCAGCCTGCTTTGAAGCGTAGGTATCTTCTGCAAGATTCCCTGATTGGGATGTGCAGGTATGCTTCTTTTAAATCTAGTGTTACCAACCAGGTGTCTTTGTCTAGCATAGGAAGTAATTGGAGTCAGCATCTTGAATTTTGGAATCTCCAGAAAGATGTTTAGAGTAGACAGGTCCATTATTGGACGCCATGATTTGTCTTTTCTGGGTACCAGAAAAAGTCTGGAGTAGAAACATTGTCCCTTTTCCTCTTCTGGTACCAGTTGAATAGACCCAATGCTTAAGAGGGAAAGTACTTGTTTTTGAGCCTCTGCCCACTGATTTGGGGCAGGTCTGGCCACCCGTTTGGTGTTTGCAACGTGTGGAAATGAAATCTGCATCCCTGGGACACTATATTTAAAACCCATTTGTCCTGGGTTATGAGTTCCCAGTTCTTTGCATGAAGAGCAATCTTTCCTCCCAAAGGGGCGGTCAAAAGATAAGTGCTTGGGAATTTTAAAAGTAAGTCATTGAGACTGTTTACCATAGGGGGTGTCTTCTTATTTCCAGATTTGGAAGTGGAGCCCCCCACTGCTTAGTTCTGAGAGTCCCCTGGGACTGAAACCTGGGGTTTTTGCTGTGTCTGGGTTTGGCTTGAGAAGACCTGAAGGGACTGAAAGGACCAATTTAGTAGGCAAATGCCTATTAAATCTAGGAGGGTGCACTTGTAAAAACATCTTTAACGGTTTGCATAAATTTAACTTTATCTTCCATCTTTTTAAGAACTTCTTCAGCCTTGTTGCCAAACAGGCGGTCCTGATTTAAAGGAGCATCCAACAATTTAGCTTTAACATGATCAGGCAAATATTGCTCCTTAAGCCAAGCATGCCTTCTAAGTACAGACCCAGCAACAGCAGCCCTGCAAGAGGCCTCTAAAGAATCAAAACCACATTGCAAATTATGTTTTCCAACTTGTTCAGCATAATGCATTAAGTCCTGTAAATCTATTTTCCACACAGTCAGGAATCAACATAATTTTCTGTTTAAGCAGTCCAATAACATGTTGCTGATATTTTAACTTATGAAATTGGCAGTTTAAAGCTCTGATTGCCAAGGTTGCAGAAGTATAAACCTTTTTACCCCATCTATCCAGCACCCTGGAGTCTCTATCAGAAGGGGTAGGATTTTTAGCAGTAGAAGCCTTAATGCCCTTGGGCCCCAGAGAAATAGTCTCTGGATGTGCAACAGGATTTTTGAAAAAGGAACTTGTGGGACTCAGGAACCCTGTAGTATCTGTCAGGTTTACTAAGAGCAGGAGGCAGGGAATCAGGGGCCAAACTGGATTCCGAGAAAACATCAACAATGTCTATTACAGGAGGAATAGCCAAAGGCCTATGCTGAGGTAGAAGGAAATCCCTAAGCCTCTTTTTTAAATCAGAAAATTCCTGGCTTTCCTGGTGAAAATGCTCCCTTAAAATATATAAAGGTTCCCCAAAAGAAAAATCCTCAGGAGGGGAAGCAGATGGAATAGAATTCTCTGCATCAGAATCCTTATAAGTAGGTATGGACAAATCCAGGTCATCAGAAGAAACAGAACCCTGATCAGAAGATTCATAATCAAGCTCAACCCTGATTAGAGTTATTAGATCTTCAGCCATTTTTTTAATTTGTTTTTTAGGCATAGGGGCCTGAGCATGTGGCCTGGGCGTCAGTTTTTTAGACATGGATCGAGATTTAGGCCTTAGTAATGAAAGAGGTGTCATTTTAATATGCAAATCTGTAGGCCTGAATACACCCTCAGAAGCCGGTGCCTGCACAGCGGCTCTGGACCCATTCAAGGTAGAGACATCCGAGAGTTCCATAGTTGAAGTATCTCGCAGCCTACTGGACTCCGAATGGTTCTCAGTAGAGGCCTGCGAATCAGATCAGGGGCCGCAAAAGCGCCTCACTGAGTACCGGCGAACTGGCGACTGGCTTAGGAGAAGCATCGTCGGCAGTTTTGGACCTCGGTGGCCTGTCTCTTATCTTTGTGTTTTTTCAGAATCCCGGTAGTCGGACGGCTAACCGATGACATTTCTGGAAAATTAAACAGAGAACCGAAATATTTAGAAGCAAAAATATACAGACGACGGATAGTGCGCTGATTAAATAAAGCACAAAACTGACAGCAAGGTACGAGGTGGTCAGGGCCTAGGCAAGGAATACAGTACGAATGAAAATCTTTATGAGGTATTTGCGTTCCACAAGTAATGCAATTATTAACTTTTAATGACATCGGTAAGGAGTAAGAAAAAGTTTCAATGGGTACTTAGCTTTAGTTGAAGACTCGGTTCAAACTGAAACAAAATTTCAAAAGCCGCCGACAAGCACTCTGCAAACTGCTTCGGCACTGCACGGCAAGAAAGACTGATGTAATGGCGTCGGGCTGCATGTTTTAGACCCATGACGACCTGACGTCATGGAAGAAGGACAGAAACCGACGCAGGACCCAAGACTTGTTAATTAGGTCGACTGAGGGCAACCTGACAGCAGATTACCCAAATGTAAAGACTACAACAATGAAACACGAAGAACATCTTCCTTGTGTGCAGCCTGGCTAGGGGTAGCATAGGAAGCATAGCTGCCATGAGGTCTGGAAAACAGAAGAACTGCCTAGTAGAAATGTGGCTGACCAGAAATAGCTCCTGGAAGAAGTATGTTAGGGAGTAGACTTTGTCCTGAGGAAGGAAGGCCTTTATCAGGTCTGTTCTTATACTGCAGCCCGAGAATGTTTAGTCTTGGGTTGGGGTGAGGGAGGACTGTCAGGTTGAGATTGAACCCCAAGCTCTGAAGCAGGGACACAGTGAATTTTAAGTGGGTCCTGAGAGTACTTTTTTCTTCTGGTAGGAGGAGTAGGCTGTCCAGGTAAGGGTAAATTTGTATGAGTTTTGTTCAGCAGTAGGCTACTGCTAGGGTTAGACACCTTGTGAAGACCCTTGGTGCAGCAGATAAACCAAAGGGCAAGGCAGTAAACTGAAAGTGTGAGGAAGGTACAGCAAAGAGTAAAAACCTTCTGCAGTTTGGGTGAATGGGAATGTGGAAGTATGCCTCCTTCAGGTCCAAAGTGTCCATGAATGCCCTGGGCGGCAGCAGTGGAAGAAGAGTTTGAAGGGATAACACTTGGAAAGAAGGAACCTGCAGGAAAGGGTTCGGCAGAGGAAAGTCTAGAATGGGCCTCCAAGAACCATCCTTTTTTGGTACTAGAAAAAGTCTGGAGTAGAACCCCCAACATTCTTGGCCTGAGGGGACCCTTTCTATGGTCCCTTGTGAGAGTAGATCTTGGATGATATGGGGGATTAGATGTAGCTGTTAATTCTGGAGGGAAGGGTATATACTTTGTGGCAGAGATTTTTCCTGCCAGTCATAAAGTACCCTTTTTCTACTACTGATAAGACCCAGCGGGTTGAGGCAACATCTTTCCAAATGGGTAGACAGTGAGAGAGGCAGGTGGAGAGGGGTAGGTGGCTTAGACAGTCACACACTGGTGTTTCTACCTGGAAAGGGCTGCCTGAGGGTGGGTTGTGAAGAGGCTGCCTTGGAGGAAGGAGCCTTTCAAGATCCTTTACTGTGCCTTGAGGAAGAGGAGGAGGATGGAGCAGGAGCCCCCTTTACAAAGGTGGGCTTAGCTGGGTAGTTTCTATAAAAAGTACAGTTTTGTACCTACCATAAATGTAGATGTGCGTGTGCTAATACAGCTGCAGTCATAACAGATGGGTTCTCCTACCGTCAGGCGGGTCCTCGGTCGGCCGAATTCCAAAGTCTAGGTCCGGCGTCGGTTGTCGTTGCTTCTTCCCTGACGTCAGTGCGACAGGGGTATAAAAGAACCAGCAGATGCCATTTTCTTCAGTTTTTCTTGCCCCAGATTGTCAGGTGCCCCCAGAAGGAAGGCAATACATAAATTTATGTAATAAAGCAATGCAATATAATCAAAATACAGTAGTTGCAAGGAAATACACCATAAATGAATACCCCAATCAGGTTGTATGAGGAGGTGTTGGCCAATAGGCCTGTCCCAAGAGGGGAAGGAGGGAGGGAAACCTGGACTGCAGCTGTATTAGCACTCGAACATCTACATTTATGGTAGGTACAAAACTGTACTATGTTCATCGTGCATACAGCTGCAGTCATAACAGATGGGTAGAATCCCAAAGCTAAGAAAGGGGTGGTAGGCACTAGGTGGAACTAGGAGGAGCCAGGATGCCCTGCAAGACTGCATTGGCAAAGCCTGCTCTAGTTTTGGAGTATAATGGTAGGTGGTAGTGCTTGGAGAAGGTATGCACAGAACTCCAAGTGGCTGCTTCCAAAATATCTTTGGTAGGAACTCTGAGGAAAGCTGCAGAGGTAGCTGTGGCCCTTGTGGAGAGAGATCTGATGCCTGCAGGTACAGTTTTACCATGAAAAGAGTAACAAAAGCGTATGCAGTGGGCTATCCATTTTGAGATTGTCTGTTTGGAAAATGGCTTCCCTTGAGCTCCTATAGCATAGGACACAAAGAGCTGTTCTGTTTTTCTGAAAGGCTTTGTTCTGTCCAAATAATAATGCAGCTGTCTGTGGATGTCCAAGGAATGTAGTAGTCTCTCCCCTTTGTTTTGAGGATTAGGGTAAAAGGTAGGTAAGTGGATAGCCTGATCCAAAGCTACCCTGGATACCACCTTTGGCATAAAGGACGGGTTGGTTCGTAAGGAAACTCTGTCCTGATGGAAGATGATAAAAGGCTGCACAGCCATGAGGGTTTGTAGTTCCGATACCCTGCGAGCTGAGGTGATAGCCAGAAGGAAAGCTGTTTTCCAGGACAAATATTGCAAATCTGTTGAGGCAGCTGGCTCAAAAGGAGGCAAGGTCAGCTTTTCTAGAATTAAATTGAGGTCTCAAGCAAGTATTGGTTGTTTCCTTGGGGGTTTTATATTCTTAGCCCCTCTGAGGAACTGTCTTAAGAGGGGGTGAGAGAATAAAGGTGGATCAGTGTTGTATTCTGCAGAAATGGCTGAGGCATGGATTTTGATGGAGGAAAATGAAAGTCCACTGCTTAGCAGCTCAGCTAGATACTATAATAGTTGAGGTAAATTCAGTTTTCCAGAATTCTGGCCCTTTTTCTCATTCCAGGCACAAAACCGTTTCCATTTTGCAGAGTAAGATTTTCTAGTAGACGGCCTTCTGGCCTCCAAAATGACATCCTGCACCTCCTTGGAGAGTAGGGTCTGTTGTGATGTTAAGGAATCTTCCATGCGGCCAGATTGAGTGTTTTCAGCGGACTGTGAAGAGTTTTGAAGCTGTGCTGAGTCCGTAGAAGAGGCATTAGAGGTAGGGTCCATGGTGGGGAATGCGTCAGGCTCCTCAGGAGTGGGTACCAGTGCTGTCTTGGCCAGTCTGGAGCAATGAGAATCATCTTTGATCTGTCTGCTCGTTTTTAATAGAACTTTGGGCAGCAGAGGAAGAGGCGAAAAGGCATAAACTGTCATTGTTGTCCAACTGAAAGAGAGAGCGTCCACTCTCCAGGCCTGTGGATGAAAAGTCCTTGAGCAGAATTTTGTCAATTGGTGATTTTTGTGGGAGGCAAAGAGATCTATGTCTGGTCTTCCCCATACTTGTATTATCGCTGTAAAAACTTGAGGATGCAACTTCCATTCATGTGGATCTGTCATATTTCTGCTTAGGTGGTCTGCCAGCGTGTTTTCCTTGCCTGGCAAGTACTGTGCTTGAAGTTCGATTTGTAATTCCAGAGCCATGTTCCAAAGTGACATGGCCAGCCTGCATACGCGGTATGAATGGGTTCCTCCCAGGTTGTTCGGTGTTGCCTTCCCATAAGTCTTGGTTTATTTTTCGCTGTTTTTTTTAAACCTTTGGAGGATGCACACTTCATTCTAGTGGTGTTGGGTCTGGGTTCAAACTTTTTTTTTAAAAATTCCTTTTAAACTAAGGGTTAAAAAGG
>NC_056747.1:800325363-800497778 GCF_019279795.1 Protopterus annectens | reverse complement strand
AATTTTAAAGCAGATTTTTTCAAAATCTCAGAGCAAAAACCTTAGTCCAGGAAGTGGACCCAAATACCCCCCAGGAGCCTCTAGGAGGGGGAAGGAGGGTGGGATGTGATGAATGGATGAAGATCAACAACACAGATGGAATGTTATGGTAAGACACAAGCTCTTTATCGGATGTTGTTAATCTTCACTCTATCACCACCAATGGAACAGAGTTCCCCAGCTACCTTATTATCCATGGGTGGCCCTATGGAAGCACATTCCCGAGCACCACTGAACCAAAGGACGCCCTTCCCCTGGAGACCAGATCCAACTTGTAATGAGTGATAAAGGTATGGGGGGGGGAAGCCCACGTAGCTGCTGCACAGATGTCGTCCATTGAAGCTCTGGAGTGGAATGCCACAGAAGTTGCCACTGATCTGATGGAGTGAGCCCTGATGTTTGGAGGAACAGATTTCCTTTCTTGGTTATAAATGAAAATTATACAGTCTTAGCCATTTGGCTAGAGTCACTTTAGAGACTGACTTTCCCATTTTTGGACCAGAGAAGGAAATAACTGGTCTGATTTCCTTATTGCTTTTGTTCTAAGTAAAATCCCAATTGTCTGTGAACATCCAGTAAATGTAAACAATACTCTCCCTTGTTGGAAACATTAGGAAAAAACACAGGCAAATCAATAGTCTGATTAATGGAGAGCTCGGAAATTACTTTGGGCAGGAAGGAAGGATTGGTCCGTAGTGATACTCTGTCCTTGTGAAAAATCAAATAAGCATGCTTGGTACAGAGAGCTTGGAGCTCAGAAATGCGTCTGGCTGAAGTAAAAGCCACTAGAAAGAGATTTCCAGGACAGAAACATGCCACATGTGTGGCTGCTGACTTGAAGAGGGGGCCGTGTGAAAGACTGCAAGACAAGCATGAGACTCCAGGGTTCTGTGGGTTGATTAACTGGAGGTCTTGAATAATAGATTCCTTTCAAAAAGGTTTTGCTCAGATGAGAGATTAAAGAGGAGTCACCAAAACCATTATGAAAATTCCAAATGCCAGCTAAATGAACACAAACAGCTGATGCTGCGGCACCCTCCTCGAATAAGTTAGATAAGTACTGGAGTACAGCAGAGCTGGGTGCAGAAAAAGGATCTAGTTCTCTCTGTCTAGACCAAATTGAAAATATTTTTCATTTGTCAGCATAAAGTTTTCTGGTGGATGGTTTATGCGAAACCAAAACATGTCACGTACTGGAGAAGAAAGATTACAATGCCTGGCAATCTTAGGAAGTGGAGAAGCCAAGCTATGAGCTTGAGACTGGACAAGTGCGGGTGGCTCAACCCTTGAGGGTGAGATATCAGATCTGGAGTTGGATCCAAGATCCACGGTCTGCAAAGAAGATGAAGCCAGACAAAGGAGAACCATACCTGTTGAGACCAAAATGGTGCTATGAGGATCATTTTGCTTTTCAAAAGAAGAGCTTTCTTCAGAACTAGAGGAATGGGAGGATAAGCATAAAGAAGTCCTGTGGGCCAATCGTGGACAAGTGTTTCCCTCGGGGACTCCCCCTGCAGGGGAATTAGGGTGAACTAGTTGTGGTATTTGTGGTTGGACGGGGTGGTGAATAGGTCGCAAGGCTGGCCCCAACAGCTGAATATCTTTGTCACTAAGTTGGAGTTGAGGGACCACTTGTGAGGCAGGAGAATGCACCTGCTCAATTTGTCTGTGATCACATTGGGAGTTCCCTGGGGTATGCACTGCTATCAGAAAGTGTATGGAAGCTATTGCCCACTGACAAACTCTCATGGCCTCTCGACATAGGGGATAGGACTTGGTTCCTCCTTGTTTGTTCATGTACCAAACTACTGACATGTTGTCCGACTGGATAGCAACTGTTCCCGAAGGAAGGGCAGTCTGAAATGCTCGCAACGCCAAAAGCACTGCCCTCAATTCTAGAACATTTATATGCAGATTAGCCTCTAAATCGGGTCATGGGCCTTGGACAGTCATTCCCTGATAATGGACCCCCACCCTATCAGAGAAACATCCGTGGTCACAATGGCACTGGGATGAGGGGGATGGAAGGGTCGTCCAAAGTGCTGCGTCTGGCAATGACCCAGAAATATCTAGTTTGTACTGATCTGTAATACGAATCTGGAAGGACAATGGTTGTTGATTTAGAGCGTTTATATCACGTTATCAAAAGATGAAAATAATGAATGCTATTTCATCGAACCTAAAATATCTAAACCACATAGTATCGAACATTCAGAAAAGCAAATTTTTTCCTTGGGAAAAAAATTCGCTATTCTGAAACATACACACAACACAAGCACACCTAAAAAACATCAATACACACACACAGACTTATAATCCTACAACTAACCCTACACTAAACTATACATACACTACTATCTATCCACTTACCTTAACCCAAACCCTAAACCCAAGGTCCGTCACTATCGCACACTTACCTAACCCGCACCCTAACCCAAACTCACTTAACCCGCCCCTAAACCTAATTCACCTAACCCGCGCACTAACCCTAACTCACCTAACCCGTGCCCTAACCCTAACTCACCTAACCGGTGCCCTAATCCTAACAACCACACAATCGCACACTTACCTGAACCCGACCTGTAAATCTCCACCACAGCGCAGAAAATAGCGAAGCCACAGAACCGCCCAACCAAATTCTTTCCCTAGGAAAGAATTCTGCGTTCTGCAGCTTCGTTATTTTTAGCGTTCGATTAAACTGGGTCAATATTAGAACATTCGAAGTTTTAAAACTTCAATGTTCTATTATAGACCCAATTTAGGTACCATTGGGTCAAGAGATGCCACTGTAAGAGTCTCATATGAAACCTTGCTAGGGATATTACAGATAAAGATAATGTCATTGACCCTAACAGCTGCAGGACCTGTCGAGCCAGAACCAAGTAGCGGCAGAGTATCACTAAGAGCTGGATTCTTAGTCTTTGAAGCCTGTGATCTGGGCGAGAGATCAAGCAAGAGCGGGTACTGAACGTTACACCTACAAACTCCAAGGTTTGGGTTGGAGTTAGATTGGACTTTTCCCAGGTGATGCGCCAAAGAGAGGGTTGTAGGGCAACACTGTTACCAGTAGATGCTTGGTGGGAGCAGTGAGGAGCCAGTAATCCAGATATGGAAACACCCAGAATCCTTGCAGTCTCAAGTGAGCTGTCACTGTTGCCATGCATTTGGTGAACACTCTTGGGGCTGTATAGTCTCCTTAGGGCAGGGCACGGAATTGGTAATGACTGGCTCCAAGCCGGAAGCGAAGGAACCTTTTGGAGCGTTTATCCATCTTGATGTTGTAATATGCATCCCGAAGGTCTTTCAATCTATTCTAATTGCCCTCCTCCAGAAAGGGGAGAATGGACTGAACCGTGACCATCCGGCATCTTGTCTGGCTGACGAACCTGTTTAAACAACTGAGGTCCAAAATTAAGTCTCCAGTCCCGTCTTTTTTGGCACCAAAAAGAACCTAGAGTAAAATCCGGATCCAATCTGGTATGGTGGGACTTTCTGGATGACTCTTTTTTAAGTACATCTTTTCTATTTTTAGAGCTGCTTCTTCCCTTAGACTGGGTGGAATGTCTGGGATTCATTTTGGTGGATTTGAGTAGGAGTCTAATGGGATTTGGTAACCTCTGGATATTATCTTCTGCACCCAAGAGTTGGTGGCAATATATAGCCACGCATTGGGGTGCAGAGAAAAACGTTCCCCGACTGCTTCCAGAGGAAAGCAATTGGGCCACTCTTTAGGAGCGCTGATAGGGCTGTCCAGAGAAGGAATCTCTGGAACCCTGATTACGCAGACACGCTCTGCCTCTGTAGGGACATCTTCCGGAAGAGTTTCCCCCTCTGTCTCTGGGGTTGAACTTGCCACGCGTGTCACGAAAAGGACCCCCGAGACTTTTTGTGCCACAATTTCCCACTTTTCTGGTTCCTGGAAAAGGGACGCTGAGGAGTGGAAAAACGAACACCAACCGCAGACAGGGTCTTACCGTCCTGCTCACACCTGGCTAACGTGTCCTTCACTTTAGGGCCAAACGGGGAAGATGCTTCCACTGGAGAGTTAAGGAAGGAAGACTTAAAAGGATCTGCAAAGTCACACAGGCACATCCAGGCATGACGTCTCATAACTATGCCTGAACCCGCAGCTCTAGCCGCCCCTTCGGTTGCATGTGAAATCACCCTCATGGACAAATTACAAATAGATTCCAGGGTCGCTAGCTGCTAGGCTATGCTGTCATTAACCTTGTCAGACACCTTTCCTTACAGAGTACCAGAGAGTTCGGAGATTAGGTCTCTCTGGAGTCTGGTGAAATCTGCCAGGTAGTTCAAAGACTGAATAGTAAAGGTCGATGAAGCAAAAACTCACTTCTCCAGTCTGCCCACCGCTCAGTACTCCCCGTTAGGCAGATGAACAGTATGGCTCTCCTCAGTGAGCTCTTTCTTGGTGGCTGCAGCCACCACCATAGCATCTACTGGTAAACCTTTTGGCCAATGTGGATGTTCTTCAGGGGGAAGAGAGGATCTTGTCTGGTCTCTTGGAGATTGGAACATGGGGGTTCTGGCACCGAAGGCTTGCTCACAGAGGCAAGAGCCCTCTCCATTGCCTGGAAGGCAGGGCCACCCGAAGAGGTATGGGAGCCCGGAACAGAGAAAGACAACCTCGGAATCGGGGTCACACCCCACTCTGTTGGGCCTGCTCCCAGAAATGGAGCTTCAAGCTGGATATGTACCAACAGGGCTGTTGGCATGTTGGATGGCACTGCAGAAAGGGATGGCGCCGAACTTGGAACAGATGAGCCTGTAGTTCAATCCCAGGACTGAGGAAGACCCAGTTCCAACAGAACCAAGGTCAAAGGGTTGACTCCGGGGCCGAAGTTAGATTCACTATTGGCACCTAAGCTAAAGGTGCCAAGGTAGGTGTCGGTGTCAAGGGCTTTGAAACCTGCAAGGAGGACGAAGGAGGAGAGCAAGATGGAGTCCATGAAGCAGAAACACCAAGTCCTAGAAAGGACTGGGATTTAGACTCAGAAAGAATCCCCTGCCAGTCAGCAGCTGGTCCACAAGAGGCACCACATCGAGTTCAGAGAGACTCTTGGTGGATCTAGTAGATATCCCCAAAGGGGACTCTGGATGCTCTAAGAAGGGACTATAAGCCTGTCCCAATAAGGGGTCCACAGACTGCGAATATCGGGTCAGTGCTTGCACGTCTAAGCACCACCATCTCCAGTTTTGAGACGACAGGGGCAGCAATGTCCATCTGAGCTATAGGAACTGTGGAAAGGCTCCGAGTCATAAACGGGGTTAAGGTCAAAATTTTTGCATCAGCCACAAGGTGCCATACACATCGTTGGTGCCGACGTAGTCGGCGGAGACGCTACAGACATAGACGGTACCGAAAATGGTGCCGTAGATGAAGACCTATTCGGGTGCAGAAAGCTTTGGAATTTTCAATTTTGGTGGTCTTTCCTTCTCAGCAGAGGGCGAGGAGGGAACGGAATGTGGCCTCTTTCTTAGGAAGGGGTGAACCCCCCTGACATGGAGAGAGAGCCTCTGAGAAAGGTGATTTAAGAAGGCCCTTCAAAATCAATTTTTACGCTCATTCAAGGTACATGAACTAAACCCTTGACAGAAGGAGCAAGGTGGTTGTACCAAGAGATGAGGCACTTTTCAAACAAACACAATTATCGTAAGAGTCACTATTAGGCATTTTTCTCCCACACTTCAGGCATTGTTTGAAGCCTGAGGTGCCCTTTTTATCAGACATGTTAATACCAACAAAAAAACAAGATAAGATGAGAAAAAAGCAGATTACCACAACTAAACACACGGCTACAACTAGTTAGAGATAAGAAAAATACCAACAATGGTATAAGAAGATTACCACAGTGGGTAGAGAGGAGGGAGTGTACCAGCAATGGTACAAAGATTACCAACATGTAGTTGACAGGAAAGTTGGAAAGAAGACTTAGCGATACACGGGTACGGGAAAATATAGGCGAAGCAAACAGTACCTGAGAATACTTGCCTATTTAGAAATATCAAAATATCCAAAAATATCAAAGACTTAGCTGTGAGCTGTTTTGAACATGGCTTTCTGGCAATGCGGCAAACGAGATCTGAGGTAACAGGGAGAAGGGGGTTATGAGTACATCTTAGCCCGAGAGTTTTTGGCTGGCTCGAGCTTTGATATAAGGCCAACTCGGTTCCGAGGGCTCAGAACCGAACCCATCGGTGATGAATGGAATGAATATTAACATAATCAGATAATATAGCTGCCTATGATCATCAAGCAAATGCTATGTTCCTTCTTATTTGAGAAATTTGGAAAGAAAACTGACAATTGTATGGACCGACTCAAATCAGAATCCACGACTACCTTGGGCATAAGTGAGGGATTAGTACAAAGGGATACTCTACCTTTATGAAAAATGATGTAAAGTGGTTTAGACAGAGCCTGAACTTCCAAGACCCTTTTTGCTGATGTAATGGCAACTAGAAAGACGGTTTTCCAAGAGACTTCACACCACAATCACTAGTTGGTTCAAAGGGTTTTTGAGTTAGGCCTTGGAAGATGATGGTAAGATCCCACAAGGGAGAAGTATCTTTAACTGGAGGTCTGTGCAGAAAGATTCCCTTCATGAAGACCTTATATAGTTGGGATGTAGCAGAACAAAAAAAGATTCCCTGAATGGAAGTCTGACATGGCTGCTAGATGAAGTTTAATAGTAGAAAAACTGGCTCCTCTTTTGAAAAGAGATGCAAGGAAGAGAAGAATGGCTGAGACTAAAGCTAAAAAAGGATCAATGTCTTCTTTGGATGCCCAAAAAACAAATCTCTGCCATTTACTCCTATAAACAACCTTCTTGGTGGAAGGTTTTTGAGAAGCTAGTATGATTTCTCAAACAGAAGGAAGCAAGCCTGGACCTCTACAATTACTGGAATTGGAGAAATCAAGAGCAGTCAGTTTGAGGGACTGTAGACTGGGGTGATGACCATTTGACGGGCAAAACAGGAGGCTCTGTTTGGGTTCCAGTATCCATGGAGGATACTTCAGGACAGACCAGAGAAAGGGGAACCAAATCTAATGAGGACAACAGGGAGCAATGAGAATTACTGAAGTCCTGAAACGTTTTGCTTTCTGTAAAAATTCTGGGATCAAGGGTAGAGGAGACCGAAGGGCTGATCATGAACTACAGTATCCCTTGCAGACTCCTGCCGAGGTGGATCAGGACAACATAGTTGCTGCACTTATTGTTCTGAAGAGATGCAAAGAGATTGCAGCAGGGTTGGATCCAACGGCTGAAAATCAAGTTCACTACTGACTGACAGAGGGATCACTCATAAGGAGTCAGAACGGACCTGCTTAGATTGCCTTGCTAGAATGTTGGCCTTCCCTGGTATGCGAATTGCAAGTAGAAAGTGGCCTGAAGACCAGACCCCCATGGCCTCTCTACACAAGGGATATGAACAGGTTCCTCCTACCTTGCTGATGTACCACACCAATGACATGTTGTCTGTGTGAACTGCAATAGTTCCTAGAGGGAGAACATCCTGAAAGGCTTGCAAATTAAGAACTGCTCTCATCTCCAGAATATTGATATTATAAAATAGTACAGTTTTGTACCTACCATAAATGTAGATGTTCGAGGATTCCCTTGCTGCAGTCCTGACAATTGGGTATAGTCCGCGTCCCAGTCGGCCCGAATACCAGAGTATAAGGCTGACGTGGGTCATGGCGCCTTAGACTGACGTCAGTACGTCAGGGTACTAATGCGCATGACCGACGCCATTTCCTCAGTCTTTTCTTGCCCCAGATGTCAGAAGACCCAGAAAGACAAGTCCCAAAAACAACCTGCACCAAAAAACATGTACAATATATACAGTAATATATACAAAAAATATAAGCATGTAAACTCACCTACACAACCACCCTGAAACACAGAGGGGAAGGAGGGAGGGTAAATTGGACTGCAGCAAGGGAATCCTCGAACATCTACATTTATGGTAGGTACAAAACTGTACTATGTTCTTCGTCTTCCCTTGCTGCAGTCCTGACAATTGGGTAGAATCCCAAAGCAGAGGTAAGGGAGGCTGGCAAATTATAAAGTAGCAGGAGCTGACAACATGCCTTGTAAAACAGCTGTGGCAAAACCAGCTCTAGTCTTAGAGTATATAGGCAGGTGATAATGCCTAGAGAAAGTATGCACTGAACTCCAAGTAGCTGCCTCCAGAATATCCTTAGTTGCCAGCCCCCTTAGAAATGCTGTTGAAGTGGCAGTAGCCCTAGTGGAATGAGGCCTAATCCCAGCTGGAACCTCTTTGCCATGATGGGAATAACAAAAGCAATGCAAAAGCCAATCCACCTAGAAATAGTTTGTTTTGACACAGGCTTGCCCTGTGAACTTAAAGCAAAAGAAACAAGTAACTGCTGAGACTGCCTAAAATCTTTAGTCCTGCTCAAATAATAACGCAATTGCCTGTGTACATCTAAAGTGTGCAAAATCTTTTCCCTTTATTTTGAGGATCTGCAAAACGTAGGCAAATGAATAGTTTGGTTTAAAGCCACACTAGAAACCACCTTAGGCATAAAGGAAGGATTAGTACGTAATGATACCCTGTCCTTATGGAAAATCAAAAAGGCTCTACTGCCATAAGGGCCTGCAACTCCGACACCCTTCTTGCAGAAGTAATAGCCAACAGAAAAGCAGTCTTCCATGACAAATATTTCAATTCAGCAGTAGCTGCAGGCTCAAAAGGTTGTAGAGTAAGTTTTTCCAACACAAAATTGAGATCCCAAGCAGGAGTAGGAGCTCTACGTGGGTCTTATATTCTTTGCCCCTCTAAGAAACTGCTTGAACAAAGGATGCGAAAACAAAGGTGGGTCACAATCATAGTGAGCTGAAATTGCTGCAGCATGAATCTTTATGGAAGAGAAAGACAAACCTTTGTCCAATAATTCAGTAAGATATTGAAGAGCCACACTCAAATTAGGCTCTGAAATCTCCAAATTCTTTGCTGTACTCCAAAATAAAAATCTCTTCCATTTTTCATGTACACTCTCCTAGTACTAGGCCTTCTAGCTTCCATAATCACATTTAAAACTTGTTGAGGAAGCTGAGACCTACCATGCCTCAACACAGAATATGCCAAGCTGTGAGATGAAGAGATGGAAGCTTGACATTGAGCAGATGACCGTCCTTCTGAGATAACAGATGAGGAATCAGAGGTAAAGGCCATGGAGGCTTCTTTACAAGACTCCTTAGAAGTGGGTACCAGTGTTGCCGAGGCCAATCTGGAGCTATCAAAATCATCCTTGGCCTGTCCTGTCTGACCTTTAGTAATACCTTTGGAAGAAGAGGTAGAGGTGGAAAGGCATAGACATGAAGGTTTTTCCAACTGAAAGACAGAGCATCCACTTTCCAAGCTGTGTGACGAAACCCCTTTGTGCAATACTTTGGCAGCTGGTGGTTTAGTGGAGAAGCGAACAGATCTATGTCTGGAGTTCCCCATGACACTGTCAATTTCTGAAATACATGAAGATCCAGTTTCCACTGTGGGGATCCATGATTTGTCTGCTTAATACATCTGCTAGGGAGTTCTGTGCTCCTGGCAGAAACCTTGCCTGAAGAGTCAGTTGCAGGCTTAACGCAGTCTCCCATAGAATCATTGCTTGCCTGCATAGAGGATAAGAATGTGTTCCCCCTTGCTTGTTGATGTACCACATGACAGTTGTGTTGTCTGTCAGAATCAACACCTGCCCTGGAAGAAGTAACTCCTTGAACGCCATCAATGCAAACTGGACTGCTAACATCTCCTTCATGTTGATATGTAGATGCTGTAGTCTGGCAGGCCACTTGTCTTGTATCCACTTTCCATTTAGATGAGCTCCCAAGCAGTGTCCGAGGCATCTGTCGTTAAAATCTGACTCGCCTCTGGCCGGGTCACAGAGAGTCCCTTGTTTAGGTGACATTCCTGAGCCCACCACAAGAATTCCTTTTGAAGGCAAGGTATTATTTGAATGACAGTGTCCAAATCTTGGCAGTGCTGTGTCCATACATTTTTGAGATACCATTGCAGCTTCCTCATATGCAGTTTGGCATTGGGAAGCACCAGAATACAAGATGCCATGAACCCTAATGCTTGAAGGACTGTCCTTGCAGTCAGCACGGACTGATGAGATAGTTGATGGAAGTAAAGTGACAGACTCTTTTGTTTGTCCGGGGTTAAAAGGCCATCTGGGCTGCTGTATTCAGTCTCACACCCAGAAAGCACATGTCTTGAGAGGGTACTAGACTGGACTTTATTTCGCTCACAGAATACCCTAGGCATCTTAGCACTGCTATGACATATTCCAGATGCTGTAGAAGGTGTTCCTTTTCTTGAGCCAGAATCAGGCAGTCGCCCAAGTAAGGAAAAATTTGAATGCCTTGAAGCCTGAAGTAAGCTATCACTGGAGCCAGAACCTTTGTGAATACTCTGGGCAGTAGATAAGCCAAAGGGCAATGCAGAGAACTGATAATGAAAATCTCCAGTTCGAAACGCAGATACTTTCTGCAACTTAGCCTTATGGGCACATGAAGGTAAGCTTCCTTGAGATCCAAAGTTACCATCCAGTGATCCTTGCCCAGCAGAGGTAACAGTTGCTGTAACGCCAACATCTTGAACTTGGGAATGTCCAGATAAGTGTTGAGGACAGATAAATACAAAATTGGTCTCCAGGTGTTCCTCTTCTTTGGTACTAGGTACAGGCGAGAATAAAATCCAAGCCCCTTTCTGACACAGGGACTGGCTGAATAGCCCCTATCTGGAGTAACTGAGAAACTTGCTTGTGAGCCTCTTTTCTTTGTGGAGGAGGAACATCTGGCATGCCTTTGAAAGGGAGCATTGTGTGGAAATAAAATCTGTACCCGTGATGAATGATATCCAGCACCCATCTGTCTTGAGTGATTAAATCCCAATTTTCTTTGAAAAGAGACAATCTTCCTCCCAAAGGAGCTGCCAGACGAGAGTCCACTGGCAGCTGAAAAGGCAGGTCATTGGTTCTGCTTACGAAAGGACTGACCCCTGCCCTCACCAGAAGTCTGAGCAGGTGAACTGTCTGATCTAGGCCTAAACGAACCTTGAGCCCTGCCCCTACCACGCCTAGACCTACCCCTAGACTGGGAACCATAAGCAGGATATGTCCACCCCTTAGCAGGCCAATTTCTACTAAACTCGGAGGCTGCACCTGCAAAATCTTTAACAGTCTGCATAGACTTAGCTTTGTCCTCCATTTTCTTTAAAACTGCTTCCACAGGCGTCCAAACAACGCATCAGACTGTAAAGGAGCATCCAAAATCCTGGTCTTAACATGCTCAGCTAAATTCTGATCCTTCAACCATGCATGTCTGCGAAGAACAGAACTAGTAGCAGCCACCCTCGAGGAGGCCTGGACAGCATCAAAACCACACTGCAAAGAATGCTTACCCACTTGTTCAGACACATGAACCAAATCCAGCAATTCTTTACACTCAATACCTTCCGCCAAAGCATCCACCTTAGATTTCAATTGTGAAAGGAGATAATTCTGATATTTCAGCATATGAAATTGACAATTCAACGCCTCATGGCTAGAGTGGAAGAAGTATATACTTTCTTACCCCACCTATCCAAAGCCCTTGCCTCTTTATCAGAGGGTACAGGATTTTTAACCACAGAAGCTTTAACACCTTTAGGCCCCTGAGAAACAGTTTCTGGGTCCGCCCTGGGACTCTTAAACAAATACTTGTGAGCTTCGGCACCCTATAATACCTATCAGGCTTAACAGGAGCAGGAGGCAAGGAATCAGGGTTCAGAGAAGCCTCTGCAAAAACATCCTCCACCACATTCAACACAGGAGGAATAGCTAAGGGCCTATGCTGGGCAAAAACAAGAATTCCCTAAGCCTTTTCTGGAGTCAGAGTAATCTTGGCCTTCCCATTTAAAGTGCTCCCTCATGGAGTGAAGAGTCTCTGAAAATGAAAAATCCTCAGGAGGAGAAGCTGAAGGAGTGGAATCATCCACATCAGAATCAGAATAAGTAGGAAACTCTTGCAAGTCTTCCACAGAAGACTCTGAAGCCTGTGAACACTGTTCAAAACTATCAAACTCCTGTTCCACCCTAGGCCTCTTATCAGTTGGAGGCATAGAACCTCTAATCAGAGTAATCAAATCTTCTGCCATTTTAAGCATATGTTTCTTAGGCACAGAGCCCGAAATGCTAGGAGAAGCCCCTACAGAAGCTGAACTTGGCCTTCCTCTAAAAGAAGCTTTGGCAACAGAAGGAGAGGCCCTAACTACCTTGGGAAGAGAGGGAAGAACAGTTACCTGAGAAGCCCCCTCAGCCTGGCCTACCTCCTGAGAGGGCACATCCTGTAACAGTAAAGTATCTGCCTGAGACTCCATAGAGACTCCTGGCAAAACCTCTGGCTCCCCTGAGCCTTCTAAAGGACCGACGTCCGGGACTGCCGGTCCCACACCCCTAGACTTCACTGTTTTGCCCTTGCGCTTCTTAGATGAAGCAGGCGGCGGAGCAACCGACGGCATAGTATAATTGCAACGCTTCCCAAACACTAACCTAGCACAATCAAGCCTCCTCTTAATAGTGCGCTTGTTAAATCTAGCACAAGAGCGCAACCAACAACGCCGTGCTCAGGCCCTAAACAAGGTATACACAATGTATGATAATCCCTATGCGGTATCTGCTTCCCACAAGAAATACAGTTATTCACTTTTTCTGACATCCGTTAAATACTGAGGCAAGAAAAACCAAAATGTTCCCAACGGGTTACTTAGCCAACTCTGTATTCGGTCTGAAACTCCGGTTTCGGAAAATCTCAGAACGCCAACCTGCACTCGCAAAATTGCTTCTGCATCGGACCATGCGGCAAAAAAGACTGAGGAAATGACGTCGGTCATGCGAATTAGTACCCTGACGTACTGACGTCAGTCTAAGGCGCCATGACCGACGTCAGCCTTATACTCTGGTATTCGGGCCGACTGGGACGCGGACTATACCCAATTGTCAGGACTGCAGCAAGGGAAGACGAAGAACATCTGGTCTCTACATGAGTCCATGTGCCTTGGACTATCTTTCCCTTGAAATGCCACCCCCCCACCCCAGATGGGAAGCGTCTGTGATCACTGGGGCTGTGGTGGATGGAAGAAGGAATGGACTGGCGATCGTCAAATCATCCGACAGAAGCCACCATTAGAGACGCTTTTTGCAAACTGCAATCAACTTGATAGTAACAGACAGTGGCTGGTAAAGACTAGACCATTAAACAGCCAAGGTCCACTGAAGGTTTACTACTGAAATGTCGAACAGCGCTACATCGACTGTACTATATTCGAACACGGAAGTTCGAAAATAGTAATGTCGACGACAAAAAACCAATCTAGGAATGGTTTTAACATGGGTCGAGGTAGGTGTTTAGTATTATTCAGAACTACAAACATCTCTCCTACCTCAACCCATGTTAAAACACAGTCCTAGATTGTTTTTTTTGTCGTCGACATTACTATTTTCGAACTTCCATGTTCGACTACAGTACAGTCGATGTAGTGCCATTCAACATTTCAATAGTAAACCTCCACTGAAGCACTCACAAATAACCTTGCTAATGGAACCAGAGTGATGGCAGTTGCAATGGATCCAAGAACTTGAAGAATCACCTTTGCCACTGGAGATGGCCGGTTTAAAACAGTTTGAACATGATCTCTCAATGTCTGTATGTGTTGAGGGGGCAGAGATACTGTAAAACACAGCGCATGTATGTAACTTTAGGAAACATTTCCAGATGCAAGCAAGTGCACATAAAGAATGAGCACGTGTAGGTAGCAGTGCCATTTTGAAAGAACAGCCAGAGTGATAGCATGTATGAGTGTGGTAGTCAGTCTGTTTATAAGTTTGAGTTACAAAGCCTCATTCCTGATGTATTTGTGTGTAATAAAGCTGCTTGAAATGAACCCACAACAGTTTGTCTGTTTTATCTTGACCAGACGAGCGACATGGTGTCAGAACTGGGATTGTGAGTGAACCTTCTTCAAGCCATGTGGTGCAGAGTTGAAGGTGAAGGTATATTGAGCAGATTGGGTGATAACACTGTTCAAATGATCAAAAAGGGCCAAAAATGAACTAAAGGTAACAAACTTGCGCAAAAGATTTATTTTGCAAAGGAAATGAAAAGTGTAAAATCTTACCATAACCATAGATGTCCTTCTCTTCCATGTTGCAGTAGTCTCACTGTGGGATCATCTGCCTCAGGCAACCCGAATGTTCAGCTCCTAGGCAAAAGCTTAAGGCCTGGTTGCTGTCAGGTGTGTGGGATGTCACATGCAGGGCCATAAACCATGGGCCTTAAATGTGATGTCTGCACGCACAGACCTCAGAACTGACTGCCCAGTCGGACAACAGATTAAGGATAACAAGAAAGATGCCATCCAGATATGGTAAATTTGATGAAGGGGATAGAAGGGAGGGCAGGAAAGAGAAGGACATCTATGGTTATGGTAAGACTTTACACAACTAATTTATGCCCTTCTACTCTCATGTTGTAGTATTCTCACTGTGGGACAGTACCACAGCTCAAGATGAGGAAAGGATGGAGGAAGACGTAGCAGTCTCCAAGAAACCATGGAGGATGGCCCTTGCAAACCTTGCACTGGATCTGGAGATATTGTCCAATTTATAATGACTGGTAAAGTTATGCACACAGGATCACTTGGCTGCCTGTAGTATGGTGGCTGTATCCAGGCCTTTGAAAAAGGCTCGTGAAGAGGCCACGGCTCTAGTAGAATTCTCTTTAATATTGTAGGGCAAGTCTTTGCCATGAAAAGAGCAACAGAGGGCAGTAGCTTTTTGTATCCAGGAAGATATTGTCTGTTTGGATACAGGTTTCCCCAGGGCCCTGGGGTGGAAGGATACAAAGAGCTGATTGGACCTTCAAATGCTCTTGGTCTTGTCCAGATAAAACCTCAATTGCCTGTGGACATCAAGTGAGTGGGGGGCACTCTCTCACTGTCATTTTAAGGTGACGGGAAGAAGGGGGGTAAATGAACAGACTGGTTGAGGGACAGTTCATTGACCACTTTTGGCATGAAGGAGGGATTGGTGCGAAGGATTACCCTGCCTTTGTGAAAGACAATGTAGGGTGGGGATGACACGAGTGCTTGTGGCTCTGACTCTCCTAGATGAAGTAAGGGCTACTAATAAGACAGTCTTCCAGGTACACATCTGCAGAAAGGCAGAGCTTGCTGGTTCAAAGGAAGCAATAGTGAGCTTTTCCAGTACGTAGTTCAAGTTCAAAGTGGGGGGTAGACAGGTTTTCTCAGTGGCCTGACATGGAGAACCCCTTCAGGAAAGTATGACTTCAAGTCTGGAAAAAAGGGGTGGTTCCATGGGTAAAGCAGGCTGAAATGGCAGATAAGTGGACTTTCACTGAAGAGTATGAAAGTTCTGATTTTAGGAGTGCGCACACAGGCTAGGTATAGGGGTACACCTGCTTAGAAGGGGTCTAATTGCCTTTGGAGACACCAATTGGAGAACCTTTTCAACTGTGAAATAAAGGATCTCCTGGTAGTGGGTTTCCTGGCCTCCTGAAGGATGGATAGCACGTCCTCTGAGTACAGGTGTCTGAAAGGGATCAGTAGTTTATCACCCACAGAGTTAGGCTGACTGTTTCCAGGTGTAGATCGATGAGAGATCCTTTCGGTTGTGTGAGCAGGTCCACCTTGTGAGGCAACTTGTGGTGATTGCCCTTGGCAAGAGATAGAAGGGGGGAAACAATGCTGCACTGGCCAATAGGGAGTCACCAGCAAGACTTTCAGCTTGTCCTTCTGGATTTTCAGTAGGACTTTTTGAATGAGTGGGAAGGGGGGAAAAGGCATAAAGGAACAGTCCCTTCCAAGAAATTGAAAAGGTGTCCGCTCTCCAAGATAGTGGGGAGGGGGTACTGGAGCAGAATAGCTGCAGTTGTCTGTTCTGAGGGGAAGCAAACTGATATACATGTGGTGTGTGCCCCATTGGTGGACAATGTTAAAGAACATATCTCTGTGTAACATCCACTTGTGATGTTGAGAGAAGGATCTGCTGACGGCATCTGCCTGAGGGTTGTCTTGGGATGTATTGTAGACCACCTGCAGTTCGACATTGTATTGGGCGCCTAACTCCCATGCTTGTATTGCAATCCTGCAGAGAAAATAGGATCTGGTCGTCCACCCCGTTTGTTGATGCACCCCATCACAGTTGTATTGCCTTTGAAGAATTGGTTTGGGCCTGCCTGAATTACAAGAAAGGCTCTAGTGCTAGGACAGCAGTCATTTCCCTCGCATTGTTTTTTTCTTGAGGGAGGGCTCCCACTGGGCCTGCACCTTGAGACTGTTCACAGTACCCCCCCCCACCGTAGATGTGAGGCATGTGTGTGCATACATTGCACTGATTTGGTGGGTTGCAGAGGTAAGCCTGGATTCTGGTTTACTTGATGGATCCACCACCTCAACTCCGTCTTTAGGCAGGGAAGGAAGGGCACCTGAAATTCCAGGGGGGGATTATGTTGTGACAAGACATTTTAAGTACCACTGGAAAGTATAGTTGTGTACACTTACCATAAATGTAGATGTCTGAGAGTATTCACTGTTGCAGTCATTACATTTGGGTAACTGCTGGCAGGTAGCCCTCGGTCAGCCTGATTAACAAAGTCTTGGGTCCTGCATTGGTTGCTGTCCCTTCTTCCATGACGTCCGGTCGTCAGGGGTATAAAACATGCAGCCGACGCCATTACATCAGTTTTTCTTGCCCCAGATGTCAGGTGCACCCCTAATGGGGAGCAAATAAACATAAAAACACAAAGGTATACCTCCAACAAAGAGCAAATACACCAAAAAGGCTTTTAAGCATAGTAAAGGAAAGTAGAGGCATAGCCAGAAGAAAGGGGCTGGAGGGAGGGTAACCAGGACTGCAACAGTGAGTACACTCTAACATCTACATTTATGGTAAGTGTACACAACTGTACTATGTTCTTCGTGTTTCACTGTTACATTCATTACATTTGGGTAGATTCCCAAAGCTATGGTTGGGAAGAGGAGTTTATATAGCATTAGGGCCGGCTACAAGGCCCTGCAAGACAGCAGTGGCAAAGCCAACATTGGATTTAGAGAAAATTGGCAAATGATCATGCTTGGTGAAAGTACTTACAGTACTCCGGGTAGCAGCCTCTAGGATGTCCCTGGTAGGAACACCTCTGAGAAAGGTTGCAGAAGTAGATGCAGCCCTGGTAGAGTGATTTCTGATCCTCGGGGATAGGTTTTCCATGGGGCTTATAGCAGAAATGAATGCAATGGGTTATCCATTTAGAAATGGTTTGTTTTGAAATAGCCTTCCCCTCTGCCCCTGCAGCAAATGCTTCCAGCAGTTCAGATTTTCTTCTGAGATTTAGTCCTGTCCAAGTAGAATCTAAGTTGTCTGTGCACATCCAAGGAATGCAGAATCAGTTACCCTTTGTTCTGTGGACTGGGAAAGAATGTTGGCAAATGAAAGGACTGATTTAGAGCCACACTGGATACCACACCTTGGGCATGAAGGATGGTCCTGAGTGACACCCTGTCCGTATGAAAGATGACGAAAGGCTCCACTGCCATAAGGGCCTGTAATTCAGATATCCTTCTACCTGAAGTGATTGCTAGAAGGAAGGCTGTTTTCCAAGAAAGAAATATTAAGTCTACAGTAGCAGCTGGCTTGAAAGGAGGTAGAGCGAGTTTCGCCAATACAAAGTTAAGGTCCCAGGCAGGGATTGGAGCTCTGCTGGGTGGCCTCAAGTTTCTGGCCCCTCTGAGGTACTGCTTGAGCAGAGGATGAGGGAAGAGGGGAGGTTCTGCGTTATGAGCTGAAATGGCTGCGGCATGGATTTTAATGGAGGAAAAAGACATGCCCTTGGGAAGCATCTCAGTTAAGTATTGCGAAATCTGAGGTAAATTGGGCGCTGCTGTGCTCATCCCTTGAGACTGGTTCCAGGCACAGAATCTTTTCCATTTGTCAGCATAAGGATTTTCTAGTACTAGGTCTCCTTGCCTCTATGACGACATCCATCACAGTTTTGCTGAGGGTGCAGAAATTGGTTCTCCTGCTGGGACAGCAGGGAAGGGGTCTGAGGCAGGTGCCATGGAGATAACTGCAACACACTGCGCAGAAGTGGGTACACCAGTGTTGGCGCAGCCAGTCAGGAGCAATCAAGATCATCCTTGGTTTGCCCTGTCTGACTTTTAGTAGAACTTTGCAGAGCAGAGGCAGCGGGGGAAGGCGTATACTAATATGTTTTTCCAGCTGGAGGACACAGAATCCACTTTCCAGGCTTGTTGGTGGGGAGTCCTTGTGCAAAACTTGTCCAACTGGTAGTTCTGGGGGGGAGGCAAATAGATCTATGTCTGGGCTCCCCCATTCGCTTGTCAACATGTTGAAAATCCTTGGTTCCAGTTTCCACTCGTGTGGGTCCATGAGGTTTCTGCTTAGTCCGTCTGCCAGTGTATTTAATTTTCCTGGCAGGAATTGAGCTTGTAGGTGCACTTGGTAGCTCACGGCTGTGTTCCACAATGCCATAGCTAGCCTGCAGAGGGGGTAAGAATGTGTACCCCCCTGCTTGTTTATGTACCACATAACCATGGTGTTATCCGTCTTTACCATTAGTTGTCCTAGAAGAATGTAGTCCTTGAAGGCTATCAGAGCACTCTGAACAGCTAACATTTCTTTTTGATTGATATGTAGGTGCATTTGACTTGGGTTCCATTTGCCCTGAATGCACTTCCCTGCCAGGTGAGCCCCCCATGGATAGTCTGATGCATCTGTTAGGGTTTGGGCAGCAGGGGGTAGTGTGAATGGTAGTCCCTTGTTTTGGTGGCAGGCCTCTGCCCATCAGAGGAACTCTAGGCGTAGGCAAGGTATGATAGGAATCATTGTTTCCAGGCTGTGAGAATGTCGACTCCATAGGCTTTTTAGATACCACTGTAGTTTCCTCATGTGCAGTCTTGCATATGGAAGAAGAAGAATGCAGGAGGCCATGAACCCCAAGGCTTGCAGTATTTGTCTTGCAGAGAGCAGGATTTTTGTGGCCACTTGTGTGAAATAGGTTACCAAATGAATTTGCTTTTATGGTGTAAGGTAAGCCATCTGGGAAGTTGTATTCAAGCTTGCTCCCAGGAATGTAATTTGTTGACAGGGTACCAGTTGTGATTTCTTTTTGTTTATGGTGTACCTCAGACAAGTTAGAACCCTTTTTAATAATGCCAGATGATTTAATAATATGCCCTGGCTTTCTGCCTGAATTAGACAATCGTCCAGGTATGGGTATATTTGAATACTTCTTTGCCTGCAAATTGCAATAACTGGTGCCAGGCACTTAGTGAATACCCTGGGCGCAGCAGACAAGCCAAAGGGCAGTGCAGAGAACTGATAATGCTAATGCGCGCAGCCTGCTTTGAAGCGTAGGTATCTTCTGCAAGATTCCCTGATTGGGATGTGCAGGTATGCTTCTTTTAAATCTAGTGTTGCCAACCAGGTGTCTTTGTCTAGCACAGGAAGTAATTGGAGTCAGCATCTTGAATTTTGGAATCTCCAGAAAGATGTTTAGAGTAGACAGGTCCATTATTGGACGCTATGATTTGTCTTTTCTGGGTACCAGAAAAAGTCTGGAGTAGAAACATTGTCCCTTTTCCTCTTCTGGAACCAGTTGAATAGACCCAATGCTTAAGAGGGAAAGTACTTGTTTTTGAGCCTCTGCCCACTGATTTGGGGCAGGTCTGGCCACCCGTTTGGTGTTTGCAACGTGTGGAAATGAAATCTGCATCCCTGGGACACTATATTTAAAACCCATTTGTCCTGGGTTATGAGTTCCCAGTTCTTTGCATGAAGAGCAATCTTTCCTCCCAAAGGGGCGGTCAAAAGATAAGTGCTTGGGAATTTTAAAAGTAAGTCATTGAGACTGTTTACCATAGGGGGTGTCTTCTTATTTCCAGATTTGGAAGTGGAGCCCCCCACTGCTTAGTTCTGAGAGTCCCCTGGGACTGAAACCTGGGGTTTTTGCTGTGTCTGGGTTTGGCTTGAGAAGACCTGGAAGGGACTGGAAAGGACCAATTCTTAGTAGGCAAATGCCTATTAAATCTAGGAGGGTGCACTTGTAAAAACATCTTTAACGGTTTGCATAGATTTAACTTTATCTTCCATCTTTTTAAGAACTTCTTCAGCCTTGTTGCCAAACAGGCGGTCCTGATTTAAAGGAGCATCCAACAATTTAGCTTTAACATGATCAGGCAAATATTGCTCATTAAGCCAAGCATGCCTTCTAAGTACAGACCCAGCAACAGCAGCCCTGCAAGAGGCCTCTAAAGAATCAAAACCACATTGCAAATTATGTTTTCCAACTTGTTCAGCATAATGCATTAAGTCCTGTAAATCTATTTTCCACACAGTCAGGAATCAACATAATTTTCTGTTTAAGCAGTCCAAAAACATGTTGCTGATATTTTAACTTATGAAATTGGCAGTTTAAAGCTCTGATTGCCAAGGTTGCAGAAGTATAAACCTTTTTACCCCATCTATCCAGCACCCTGGAGTCTCTATCAGAAGGGGTAGGATTTTTAGCAGTAGAAGCCTTAATGCCCTTGGGCCCCCGAGAAATAGTCTCTGGATGTGCAACAGGATTTTTGAAAAAGGAACTTGTGGGACTCAGGAACCCTGTAGTATCTGTCAGGTTTACTAAGAGCAGGAGGCAGGGAATCAGGGGCCAAACTGGATTCCGAGAAAACATCAACAATGTCTATTACATGAGGAATAGCCAAAGGCCTATGCTGAGGTAGAAGAAGGAAATCCCTAAGCCTCTTTTTTAAATCAGAAAATTCCTAGCTTTCCTGGTGAAAATGCTCCCTTAAAAAGTACAGTTTTGTACCTACCATAAATGTAGATGTTCGAAGATCCACATTGCTGCAGTCCTGACACTTGGGTAGTCCGCTGTCCCAGTCGGCCCGAATACCAAAGTATAAGGCTGACGTCGGTCAAGGCGCATTAGTCTGACGTCAGGACGTCAGGGTACAAATGCGCATGACCGACGTCATTTCCTTAGTCTTTTCTTGCCCCAGATGTCAGAAGACCCTAAAAAGATAAGGCCAAACCAAAAAACAACAACACACCAAACACCCCTGCACCAAATATATGTACAAGATATACAAAGTCAGAAAGGTACAATCCCACCCACACAACCACCCCTAAACACAGAGGGGAAGGAGGGAGGGTTGGACTGCAGCAATGTGGATCTTCGAACATCTACATTTATGGTAGGTACAAAACTGTACTATGTTCTTCATCTCACATTGCTGCAGTCCTGACACTTGGGTAGAATCCCAAAGCAGAGGTAAGGGAGGATGGCAAATCACAAAGAAGCAGGAGCTGACAACATGCCCTGTAAAATAGCAGTGGCAAAACCAGCCCGAGATTTAGAGTAGAGAGGAAGGTGGTAATGCTTAGAGAAAGTATGCACTGAACTCCAAGTAGCTGCCTCCAAAATATCCTTGGTTGCCACCCCCCTTAGAAATGCTGTCGAAGTGGCAGTAGCCCTAGTGGAATGAGGTCTAATCCCAGCTGGAATCTCTTTGCCATGATGGGAGTGACAGAAAGTAATGCAAAACCCAATCCACTTAGAAATAGTTTGTTTTGACACAGGCTTACCCTGAGAACTCAAAGCAAAAGAAACAAACAACTGCTGAGACTGCCTAAAATCCTTAGTCCTGCTTAAATAATAACGTAATTGCCTGTGTACATCTAAAGTGAGCAAAATCTTTTCCCCCTTATTTTGGGGATTTGCATAAAAGGTAGGCAAATGAATAGTTTGGTTTAAAGCCACACTAGAAACCACTTTAGGCATAAAGGAAGGATTAGTGTAAAGATACCCTATCCTTATGAAAAATCAGGAAAGGCTCAACCGCCATAAGGGCCTGCAATTCAGACACCCTTCTTGCAGAGGTAATGGCCAACAAAAAAGCAGTCTTCCATGACAAATATTTCAATTCAGCAGTAGCTGCAGGCTCAAAAGGTTGTAGAGTGAGTTTCTCCAACACAAAATTGAGGTCCCAAGCAGGAGTAGGAGCTCTAATGGGGGTCTGATATTCTTTGCCCTCTAAGAAATTGCTTGAACAAAGGATGAGAAAACAATGGTGGGTCACAATCATAGTGAGCTGAAATTGCGGCAGCATGAATCTTAATGGAAGAGAAAGACAAACCTTTGTCCAATAACTCAGTAAGATATTGAAGAGCCACACTCAAATTTGGCTCAGAAACATCCAAATCCTTTGCTGCACTCCAAAATAAAAATCTCTTCCATTTTTCTCATGACACTTTCCTTGTACTAGGTCTTCTGGCTTCCATAATCACATTCAAAACTTGTTGAGGAAGCTGAGACCTGCTATGGCTCAAAACAGAATATGCCAGGCTGTTAGATGAAGAGAGTGAAGCTTGACATTGAGTAGATGCCCGTCCTTCTGAGACAATAGGTGTGGAATCAAAGGTAAGGGCCATGGAGGCTTCCTTACCAGACTCCTCAGCAATGGGTACCAGTGCTGCCGAGGCCAATCTGGAGCTATTAAAATCATCCTTGGCTTGTCTTGTCTGACCTTTAGGAGTACCTTTGGGAAAACAGGCAGAGGTGGAAAGGCATACACATGAAGATTTTTCCAACTGAAAGAAAGAGCATCCACTTTCCAGGCTGTGTGATGAAACCTTTTCGTGCAAAACTTTGGCAGCTGGTGGTTTAGTGGAGAAGCGAACAGATCTATGTCTGGAGTTCCCCATGACACTGTCAATTTCTGAAATACATGAAGATCCAGTTTCCACTCGTGGGGATCCATGATTTGCCTGCTTAACACATCTGCTAAGGAGTTCTGTGCTCCTGGCAGAAACCTTGCTTGAAGATTCAGTTGCAAGCTTAACGCAGTCTCCCACAAAATCATTGCTTGCCTGCATAGAGGATAAGAATGTGTTCCCCCTTGCTTGTTGATGTACCACATGACAGTTGTGTTGTCTGTTAGAATCAACACCTGCCCTGGAAGAAGTAAATCCTTGAAAGCCAGCAATGCAAACTGGACTGCTAACATCTCCTTCATGTTGATATGTAGATGTTGCAGTCTGGCAGGCCACTTGTCTTGTATCCACTTTCCATTCAGATGAGCTCCCCAAGCTGTGTCTGAGGCATCTGTCGTTAGAATCTGACTCGCCTCTGGCCGGGTCACAGAGAGTCCCTTGTTTAGGTGACATTCCTGAGCCCACCACAAAAATTCCTTTTGAATGCAAGGTATTATTTGAATGACAGTGTCCAAATCCTGGCAGTGCTGTGTCCAAACATTTTTGAGATACCATTGCAGCTTCCTCATATGCAGTTTGGCATTGGGAAGCACCAGAATACAAGATGCCATGAACCCTAAGGCTTGAAGGACTGTCCTTGCAGTCAGCCCGGACTGATGAGATAGTTGGTGGAAGTAAAGAGAAAGATTCTGGTGTTTGTCCGGGGTTAAAAAGGCCATCTGGGCTGCTGTATTCAGTCTCACACCCAGAAAGCACATGTCTTGAGAGGGTACTAGACTGGACTTTATTTCGTTCACAGAATACCCTAGGCATCTTAGCACTGCTATCACATATTCCAAATGCTGAAGAAGCACGTCCCTTCCTTGAGCCAGAATCAGGCAATCGTCCAAATAAGGATAGATTTGTATTCCTTTTAGCCTGAAGAAAGCTATCACTGGAGCCAGAACCTTTGTGAATACTCTGGGCGCAGTAGATAAGCCAAAGGGCAATGCAGAGAACTGATAATGAGAATTCCCAGCTCGAAACGCAGATACTTCCTGCAAATCAGTCTGATAGGAACATGAAGGTAAGCTTCCTTGAGATCCAAAGTTACCATCCAGTGATCTTTGCCCAGCAGAGGTAAAAGCTGTTGTAACGTCAACATTTTGAACTTGGGAATGTCCAGATAAGTGTTGAGGATAGATAAATCCAAAATTGGTCTCCACGTGTTCCCCTTTTTGGTACTAGGAACAGGCGTGAATAAAATCCTAGGCCCCTTTCTGGCACAGGAACCGGCTGAATGGCCCCTATTTGGAGTAACAGAGAAATTTGCTTGTGAGCCTCTTTCCTTTGTTGAGGAGGAATGTCTGGCATGCCTTTGAAAGGAGGCAAGGTATGGAAGTAAAACCTGTAACCGTGGTGAATGATATCCAATACCCATCTGTCTTGGGTAATTAAACTCCAGTTTTCTTTGAAAAGTGCCAACCTTCCTCCCAAAGGTGCTGCCAGACGAGAAGATTCTGGCAGCTGAAAGGGCAGGTCATTGGGTTTGTTTACGAAAGGACTGACCCCTGCCCTCACCAGAAGACTGAGCAGGTGAACTCCCTGTTCTAGGCCTAAAAGAACCTTGAGCTCTACCCCTACCACGTCTAGACCTACCCCTAGACTGGGAATCATAAGAAGGATATGTCCACCCCTTGGTAGGCCAATTTCTACTAAACTTTGGAGGCTGAACCTGCAAAAAATCTTTAACAGTCTGCATAGACTTAGCCTTGTCTTCCATTTTCTTTAAAACTGCTTCCACAGGCGAACCAAACAACACATCAGATTGTAAAGGAGCATCTAAAATCCTGGTCTTAACATGCTCAGCTAAATTCTGATCCCTCAGCCAGGCGTGCTCAGAAGAACCGAACCAGTGGCAGCCACCCTCGAAGAGGCCTGTACAGCATCAAAACCACATTGCAAAGAATGCTTACCCACCTGTTCAGAAACATGAACTAAATCTTGCAACTCTTTACACTCAATACCTTCCGCCAGAGCATCTACCTTAGATTTTAATTGAGAAAGGAGATAATTTTGGTATTTCAACATGTGAAACTGGCAGTTCAAAGCCCTCATGGCTAAAGTGGAAGAAGTATACACTTTCTTTCCCCATCTATCCAAGGCCCTTGCCTCTTTATCAGGAGGAACAGGATTTTTAACAACTGAAGCCTTAACCCCTTTAGGCCCCTGAGAAACAGTTTCTGGGTCTGCCCTAGGACTCTTAAAAAGATACTTATGAGCTTCAGGCACCCTATAATATCTATCCGGCTTAACTGGAGCAGGGGGCAAAGAATCAGGGTTCAGAGAGGCCTCTGCAAAAACATCTTCCACCACGTCCAGAACAGGAGGAATAGCTAAAGGCCTATGCTGGGGTAAAAACAGAAATTCCCTAAGCCTTTTCCTGGAATCAGAGAAATCCTGACCTTCCCATTTAAAATGCTCCCTCATGGAATGAAGAGTCTCTGAAAAAGAAAAATCTTCAGGAGGAGAAGCAGAAGGAGTAGAATCATCCACATCAGAATCAGAATAAGGAGAATACTCCTGCAAGTCTTCAGCCGAAGACTCAGAATCATCCGAATCCTGCTCTAAACTCCCAAGCTCAGGTTCCACCCTAGGCCTCTTATCAGGAGGGGGCATAGAACCTCTAATCATTGTAATCAAATCTTCTGCCATCCTAAGCATATGTTTCTTAGGCACAGACCCTGAAGAACTAGGGGTACCACCTGAAACAGAACTTGGCCTGCCCCTGGGAGAAGCCTTGGAAACAGCAGGGGAGGGCCTAACCACCTTAGGAAGGGAGGGAAGAACAGCTACCTGAGAAGCCCCTTCCGCCTGGCCTACCTCCTGAGAGGTTACATCTTGCAGTACTAAAGTCTCTCCCTGTGACTCCAAAGAAACTTCTGCCTGAACCTCTGGCTCCACTGAGCCCTCTAAAGAACCGACGTCCGGTACAGACGGTTCTTCCAGCCTAGGCTTTGCTGTTTTGTCCTTGCGCTTTTTTGACGAAGCGGGCGTCGGAGCATCCGACGGCATTTTATAATTACACCGCTTCCCAAAAACTAACCTGGCACAATCTAATCTCCTCTTAATAGTGCGTTTGTTAAATCTAGCACAAGAGCGACAGACAACCACGCCGTGCACAGGCACTAATCAAGGTATACACAAGGTATGGTAATCCCTATGAGGTATCTGTTTCCCACAAGAAATACAGTTATTCACTTTTCTGACATCCGTAAAATACTGAGGCAAGAAAAAAACAAAATATTCCCCAACGGGGTACTCAGCCAACTTGGATTCGGTCTGAAACTCCGACTTCGGAAAATCTCAGAACGCCAACCTGCACTTGCAACGCTGCTTCTGCATCGGACCATGCGGCAAAAAAGACTAAGGAAATGACGTCGGTCATGCGCATTTGTACCCTGACGTCCTGACGTCAGACTAATGCGCCTTGACCGACGTCAGCCTTATACTTTGGTATTCGGGCCGACTGGGACAGCGGACTACCCAAGTGTCAGGACTGCAGCAATGTGAGATGAAGAACATCATATAAAGGTTCCCCAAAAGAAAAATCCTCAGGAGGGGAAGCAGATGGAATAGAATTCTCTGCATCAGAATCCTTATAAGTAGGTATGGACAAATCCAGGTCATCAGAAGAAACAGAATCCTGATCAGAAGATTCATAATCAAGCTCAACCCTGATTAGAGTTATTAGATCTTCAGCCATTTTTTTAATTTGTTTTTTAGGAATAGGGGCCTGAGCATGTGGCCTGGGCGTCAGTTTTTTAGACATGGATCGAGATTTAGGCCTTAGTAATGAAAGAGGTGTCATTTTAATATGCAAATCTGTAGGCCTGAATACACCCTCAGAAGCCGGTGCCTGCACAGCGGCTCTGGACCCATTCAAGGTAGAGACATCCGAGAGTTCCATAGTTGAAGTATCTCGCAGCCTACCGGACTCCGAATGGTTCTCAGTAGAGGCCTGCGAATCAGAAGTAGCAGGTATCAGGGGCCGCAAAAGCACCTCACTGAGTACCGGCGAACTGGTGACTGGCTTAGGAGAAGCATCGTCGGCAGTTTTGGACCTCGGTGGCCTGTCTCTGTCTTTATCTTTGTGTTTTTTCAGAATCCCGGTAGTCGGACGGCTAACCGATGACATTTCTGGAAAATTAAACCGAGAACCGAAATATTTAGAAGCAAAAATATACAGACGACGGATAGTGCGCTGATTAAATAAAGCACAAAACTGACAGCAAGGTACGAGGTGGTCAGGGCCTAGGCAAGGAATACAGTACGAATGAAAATCTTTATGAGGTATTTGCGCTCCACAAGTAATGCAATTATTAACTTTTAATGACATCGGTAAGGAGTAAGAAAAAGTTTCCCCAATGGGGTACTTAGCTTTAGTTGAAGACTTCGGTTCCGAAACTCGTAAACAAAAATTTCAAAAGCCGGCCGACAAGCACTTGCAAACTGCTTCGGGCACCGCACGGCAAGAAAGACTGATGTAATGGCGTCGGCTGCATGTTTTAGACCCATGACGACCTGACGTCATGGAAGAAGGGACAGAAACCGACGCAGGACCCAAGACTTGTTAATTAGGCCGACTGAGGGCAACCTGACAGCAGATTACCCAAATGTAAAGACTACAACAATGAAACACGAAGAACATCTTCCTTGTGTGCAGTCTGGCTAGGGGTAGCATAGGAAGCATAGCTGCCATGAGGTCTGGAAAACAGAAGAACTGCCTAGTAGAAATGTGGCTGACCAGAAATAGCTCCTGGAAGAAGTATGTTAGGGAGTAGACTTTGTCCTGAGGAAGGAAGGCCTTCATCAGGTCTGTTCTTATACTGCAGCCCGAGAATGTTTAGTCTTGGGTTGGGGTGAGGGAGGACTGTCAGGTTGAGATTGAACCCCAAGCTCTGAAGCAGGGACACAGTGAATTTTAAGTGGGTCCTGAGAGTACTTTTTTCTTCTGGTAGGAGGAGTAGGCTGTCCAGGTAAGGGTAAATTTGTATGAGTTTTGTTCGGCAGTAGGCTACTGCTAGGGCTAGACACTTTGTGAAGACCCTTGGTGCAGCAGATAAACCAAAGGGCAAGGCAGTAAACTGAAAGTGTGAGGAAGGTACAGCAAAGAGTAAAAACCTTCTGCAGTTTGGGTGAATGGGAATGTGGAGGTATGCATCCTTCAGGTCCAAAGTGGCCATGAACACCCTGGGATGGCAGTAGTGGAAGAAGGGTTTGAAGGGATAACATTCAGAAAGAAGGGGACCTGCAGGAAAGGGTTTAGCAGGGACAAGTCTAGAATGGGCCTCCAAGGACCATCCTTTTTTGGTACTAGAAAAAGTCTGGAGTAGAACCCCCAACATTCTTGGCCTGAGGGGACCCTTTCTATGGTCCCTTGTGAGAGTAGATCTTGGATGATATGGGGGATTAGATGTAGCTGTTAATTCTGGAGGGAAGGGTATATACTTTGTGGCAGAGATTTTTCCTGCCAGTCATAAAGTACCCTTTTTCTACTACTGATAAGACCCAGCGGGTTGAGGCAACATCTTTCCAAATGGGTAGACAGTGAGAGAGGCAGGTGGAGAGGGGTAGGTGGCTTAGACAGTCACACACTGGTGTTTCTACCTGGAAAGGGCTGCCTGAGGGTGGGTTGTGAAGAGGCTGCCTTGGAGGAAGGAGCCTTTCAAGATCCTTTACTGTGCCTTGAGGAAGAGGACGTGGATGGAGCAGGAGCCCCCTTTACAAAGGTGGGCTTAGCTGGGTAGTTTCTATAAAAAGTACAGTTTGGTACCTACCATAAATGTAGATGTGCGAGTGCTAATACAGCTGCAGTCATAACAGACGGGTTCTCCTACCGTCAGGCGGGTCCTCGGTCGGCCGAATTCCAAAGTCTAGGTCCGGCGTCGGTTGTCGTTGCTTCTTCCCTGACGTCAGTGCGACAGGGGTATAAAAGAACCAGCCGACGCCATTTTCTTCAGTTTTTCTTGCCCCAGATTGTCAGGTGCCCCCAGAAGGAAGGCAATACATAAATTTATGTAATAATGCAATGCAATATAATCAAAATACAGTAGTTGCAAGCAAATACACCATAAATGAATACCCCAATCAGGTTGTATGAGGAGGTGTTGGCCAATAGGCCTGTCCCAAGAGGGGAAGGAGGGAGGGAAACCTGGACTGCAGCTGTATTAGCACTCGAACATCTACATTTATGGTAGGTACAAAACTGTACTATGTTCATCGTGCATACAGCTGCAGTCATAACAGATGGGTAGAATCCCAAAGCTAAGAAAGGGGTGGTAGGCACTAGGTGGAACTAGGAGGAGCCAGGATGCCCTGCAAGACTGCATTGGCAAAGCCTGCTCTAGTTTTGGAGTATAATGGTAGGTGGTAGTGCTTGGAGAAGGTATGCACAGAACTCCAAGTGGCTGCTTCCAAAATATCTTTGGTAGGAACTCTGAGGAAAGCTGCAGAGGAAGCTGTGGCCCTTGTGGAGTGAGATCTGATGCCTGCAGGTACAGTTTTACCATGAAAAGAGTAACAAAAGCGTATGCAGTGGGCTATCCATTTTGAGATTGTCTGTTTGGAAATTGGCTTCCCTTGAGCTCCTATAGCATAGGACACAAAGAGCTGTTCTGTTTTTCTGAAAGGCTTTGTTCTGTCCAAATAATAATGCAGCTGTCTGTGGATGTCCAAGGAATGTAGTAGTCTCTCCCCTTTGTTTTGAGGATTAGGGTAAAAGGTAGGTAAGTGGATAGCCTGATCCAAAGCTACCCTGGATACCACCTTTGGCATAAAGGACGGGTTGGTTCGTAAGGAAACTCTGTCCTGATGGAAGATGACAAAAGGCTGCACAGCCATGAGGGTTTGTAGTTTCGATACCCTGCGAGCTGAGGTGATAGCCAGAAGGAAAGCTGTTTTCCAGGACAAATATTGCAAATCTGTTGAGGCAGCTGGCTCAAAAGGAGGCAAGGTCAGCTTTTGTAGAATTAAATTGAGGTCCCAAGCAGGTATTGGTTGTTTCCTTGGGGGTTTTATATTCTTAGCCCCTCTGAGTAACTGTCTTAAGAGGGGGTGAGAGAATAAAGGTGGATCAGTGTTGTATTCTGCAGAAATGGCTGAGGCATGGATTTTGATGGAGGAAAATGAAAGTCCACTGCTTAGCAGCTCAGCTAGATACTACAATAGTTGAGGTAAATTCAGTTTTCCAGGATTCTGGCCCTTTTTCTCATTCCAGGCACAAAACCGTTTCCATTTTGCAGAGTAAGATTTTCTAGTAGACGGCCTTCTGGCCTCCAAAATGACATCCTGCACCTCCTTGGAGAGTAGGGTCTGTTGTGATGTTAAGGAATCTTCCATGCGGCCAGATTGAGTGTTTTCAGCGGACTGTGAAGAGTTATGAAGCTGTGCTGAGTCCGAAGAAGAGGCATTAGAGGTAGGGTCCATGGTGGGGAATGAGTCAGGCTCCTCAGGAGTGGGTACCAGTGCTGTCTTGGCCAGTCTGGAGCAATGAGAATCATCTTTGGTCTGTCTGCTCGTTTTTAATAGAACTTTGGGCAGCAGAGGAAGAGGCGGAAAGGCATAAACTGTCATTGTTGTCCAACTGAAAGAGAGAGCGTTCACTCTCCAGGCCTGTGGATGAAAAGTCCTTGAGCAGAATTTTGTCAATTGGTGATTTTTGTGGGAGGCAAAGAGATCTATGTCTGGTCTTCCCCATACTTGTATTATCGCTGTAAAAACTTGAGGATGCAACTTCCATTCATGTGGATCTGTCATATTTCTGCTTAGGTGGTCTGCCAGCGTGTTTTCCTTGCCTGGCAAGTACTGTGCTTGAAGTTCGATTTGCAATTCCAGAGCCATGTTCCAAAGTGACATGGCCAGCCTGCATACGGGGTATGAATGGGTTCCTCCCAGTTTGTTTATGTACCACATTACTGTGGTGTTGTCTGTCCTTATCAATAGTTGACCTGGATGCAGAAGGTCTTTTAAAGGTATAATAGCATTTATTACTGCTAGTATTTCCTTTTGATTGATGTGAAGGTGCTTTTCTTTTTGGGACCATTTGCCCTGAATGCACCGATCTGTCATGTGTGCCCCCCAGGCATAGTCCGAGGCGTCTGTTGTGATGACTTGATTTGCTTGAGGCTTGCAGAATGGGAGACCTGTGTTTGTTTGGCATGCTTGAGCCCACCACAGAAATTCCTTTTGAAGACATGGAATTAGTGGTATTATTGCTTCCAAACTGTGTCTGTGTTGAGACCATAGGTTTTTCAGGTACCATTGAAGTTTCCTCATATGCAGCTTTGCACATGGGATTAGTAGAATGCAAGATGCCATGAATCCCCGAGCCTGCAGGATTTTCCTTGCAGTCAGCCTGGTGAAATTTGCTAGTTTTCTGAAGTATTGAGTTAGTTGCCCCCGTTTCTCTGGCGTGAGGTAGGCCATCTGGGTGTTTGTGTCCAAGTTGGCACCCAGGAAAATTATTTTCTGAGAGGGTATTAAGCCTTGATTTCTTTTTGTTGACTGTATATCCCAGAGAATTCAACAACATTATTACAAAAGTCAGAAGTATGTGCTTGCTGTCCGCTTGGATCAGGCAGTCGTCAAAATATGGGTATATTTGTATCCCTTGAAGTCTGCAGTAGGCAGTTACTGATGCCAAGCATTTCGTGAATACTCTGGGCGCAGTAGATAAGCCAAAGGGCAATGCAGAGAATTGATAATGGGTTGAACCTGCAAGAAATCTGAGGTATCTTCTGCAATTTTGTCTGATTGGGACATGCAGGTATGCCTCCTTGAGGTCCAATGTTACCAGCCAAGACTCCTTGCCCAGCATGGGAAGAAGCTGCTGTAATGTGAGCATCTTGAATTTTGGTACGAGTAAAAATGTGTTTAGGATGGATAGGTCCAAAATAGGTCTCTAATCTTTTCCCTTCCTTGGTACCAGGAATAGTCTGGAATAAAAACCTTGACCTTGTTCTTGAGTAGGTATCTCTTGAATAGCTTTCATGTCCACGAGATCTGAAATTTGTCTTTGTGCCTCTGCCCTTTGATTGTGTGGCAGGTTTGGCATGCCTCTAATTTTTGGAAGGGTGTGAAAATGGAATCTGTAGCCTCTGTTTATAATGTCCAGGATCCATTTGTCTTTTGTGACAATATGCCGATTTTTCGAAAATAATGCCAGCTTTCCGCCTAAGGGTGCTGCCATTTGAGCCTTGCTTGGCATGCAAAGGGGAAAGTCATTGGTCTTGCTTTCTGAATGGCTGCGAACTATCCTCACCACCTCTTTGTGTATGAGCTTGCCATTGTCTGCCTCTAAACTATCCTTGAGATTGCCCTCTGTCCCTCGGGTGCCTGTATCTACCTTTTTGGGGTCTGTCCGTGGCTGGAAAGGACCAATTTTTGGAAGGCCAATTTCTACTGAAAAGTGGAGGTTGTACCTGTAGAAAATCTTTCACTGTTTGCATTGATTTAGCCTTTTCCTCCATTTTCTTTAATACCTCCTCAGCTTTAACACCAAATAATACATCCTTTTGTAGAGGGGCATCTAGTAATTTAGCTTTGACATGATCTGGTAAGGTTTGCTCCTTGAGCCAGGCATGTCTACGTATGACTGATCCTGTAACAGCAGCTCTACGTGAGGCCTCTAGAGCATCAAAACCACATTGCAAGGTATGTTTACCCACTTGTTCTGCACTATGCATCAAATCCTGCAACTCCTTCAAGTCTGGCTGTTCAGGTTGTGACATTTTGCATCTCAACTGTGATAACAAAAACTGTTGGTACTTCAACATATGGAACTGGCAGTTTAATGCCCTCATGGTTAAGGTGGCCAAGGTGTATATCTTTTTTCCCCACCTTTCTAAAGATCTGGAATCTCTCTTGGAAGGTAATGGATTTTTAGCAGTGGAGGCCTTAATTCCCTTGGGGCCCTGTGAGAGAGTTTTCTGGGTCAGCCGCATGGCTTTTGTATAGAAATTGGTGAGAGTCAGGAACCTGGTAGTACCTGTCAGGTTTGACTGGGGCTGGAAGAATCCGAGTTAAGGCAGGCCTCCGAATACACATCATCTAGTATGTCTAAGACAGGAGGTATAGCCAGAGGCCTGTGCTGAGGTAGCAAGAGAAAATCCCTAAGCCTTTTCTTGGAATCTGAATACTCTTGGCCTTCCCAGTGGAAGTGTTCCCTTAAGGTATGCAAGGTTTCCCCAAATGAGTAATCCTCTGGGGGGGAGACAGAGGGAATGGACTCCTCTGCATCAGAATCTTCAAAAGGGGAGTAAGAATGTTCCTGTTCATCCGAGTGCTCTGAAATGATGGAGGCCTGGTCAGAGGAGGGGGATTCTTCCTCCACTCTGGGCCTTTTGTCCGGGGGGGTTGAGAACCCTGATAAGAGTAATTAAATCCTCAGCCATTTTAAGCATCTGTTTTTAGGCATGGGGCCTGGAGAAGGGCCCTGTGTAGCTGGTCTCTTAGAATGCATGGCTGCTTTAAACTTAGTGAAAGCCTTGATGGAAAAAGAAGAGGAAGGTCTGAAGACACCCTGAGAGGAGGCAGACCTGTCTACATTTTGAGTTTCACCACCAAGAGTGGCTTCGGTATCTGTAGTCGGGGTGTGGGCCGAGGAACCTGTGACCTCGGGCACAGAAGACACCGCCAATGAAGTGTCGTCGGTAGGCAGGGGCTGCATAGGCGCCTCGCTGAGAACTGGACCACCTGTAGTCGGCTTTGGCGTGGTGTCGGTAGAGGCCATGGACCTCGTGTGTCGGTCCTTATCTTTGTGTTTTTCAGAAAAAACTGGAGTCGGAGTATCCGACGACATAATATAGTTAAATTTTTTGCCAAAATAGTGCTGGGCTTAACTCCGACGCTTAATGGTGCGTTTGTTGAATGTAGCACAAAAACGACAGACCGAGACGTCGTGGTGTGGGCCTAAGCAAGGAATGCAGAGGGAATGAAAATCATTATGCGGTATTTGCTTCCCACATGAAATACAATTATTAACTTTGTCTGACATCGGTCTGAGGCAAGAAAACTTTCCCCAACGGGGTACTTAGCTTTCAAGAAGACTTCGGTTGCAAAATTTTCGTAATTTCAGGAGCTGGCCGACTGGCACTTGCGAACTGCTTCTGCTTCGGGCACCACGCGGCAAGAAAGATTGGAGAAAATGGCGTCAGCTGGTTCTTTTATACCCCTGTCGCACTGACGTCAGGGAAGAAGCGACGACAACCGACGCCGGACCTAGACTTTGGAATTCGGCCGACCGAGGACCCACCTGACGGCAGGAGAACCCGTCTGTTATGACTGCAGCTGTATGCACGATGAACATCTTTGGTATAATAGGTGAGACCAATAAATGCTTGAGGTTCTGAAGTTCTTTGATTTTTTCATGGAGGCTTTTTGAACAGTTCAGCAGTCTGTTTGCCAAACAGGAATTTATTATCTAGGGGTGCATCCAAGATTTTGTTTTTAAAATCAGGGTGTGGCTGTAGCTTGAGCCAGGAATATCTGCGCAGTAGACAGGCTGCGTCAGCAAATCTGGCTGAAGCCTTAGCAGGAGAGGACAGCTTTGATGATACCTGTGTTTTGTTAGGTGAGTTAGGCAGGGAAGAAAGCAAGTAAGTCTGGCGACCAAAGACTGGGGCATATCTGACCATGTGGGTCTGATAAATTGATTGCCCTGAAAGCTAGTGTGGAAGAAGTGCAAATCTTTTTCCCCAGTCTGTCCATGACCTTACTGTCCTTGTCATATGGCAGAAAGGAAGAAGAGCAGATTTGTCTGGATTGTTTATCTGGGGCTACTGCACTGACTGCAAGGTCTGCCATAGGTGACTTAATGAGGCAGTTGTGGTCACATCAGGTACTTTGTAAAACCTGTCAGGTCTCTTGGGAGCTGGGGGCTGTGATTCAGTGGTCTTGGAGGCTGAAGCGCATGCATCCAGGTAAGCTGGAATAACAGAGGAAATAGCAGAGGGAGAGGGTGACTCCATCTGAAGTAGTTCAAAGTACCTCCTTTTGTACCTCAGCCATCTGTGTGGCATCCCATTTGAAATACTCCCTCATTTTGGAAATAGTCTCCCCAAAATAAATCTTCAAGTGGGGAGTCTCCTTCCAAGAAGTCCTCATTTGGGGAGTAGTAGTCCAGGGGTGAAGCTAGCTGGGAGGTACGTCAAAGATTCATCTGAGGAGGAGGAGGAAGAGGAATCTTCCTCCTGAGTTTGAGTAGAGGGAATGGAAGAACCTCAAGCAGGCCTAGGGCTGAGAACAGGCAAGGTAGGAGCAAGTGAAGCTGTGGGCCTAAGGGGTCATAAAGGCCTGTACCAAACACTGGGAAAACGTTTGCCAGTCTAGTTGGTCTTCAGTTGAAGTAGTTACATGTTCGTTTTTTTGCTTCCTCTTAAGAGCCATCGTCTTAGTGGCGGTTTGTGAAAGAGCAGGCCTAGGATCCGGCGTCTGGGCTGTGGGAGAAGAGTCCTGTTCTGGCACGGTGGGCGGCTGTTCGGTGAAGCCCAGTTCCTCCTCAACATCAGCCAAAACTGACGGAGTAACCTCCATGGAGGTGCCAAGAGGAGATTTAGGGTGTGTTCCTAAAAGTTACCCGCCGAAATTGCCAGTTCTTTCAGACATCCCTCAGCCCTAGATCGGTAGCTCAGAGGGGCAGAGACAGTGGGCCTTGCAATCTTGGCCTTTTTAGGTGGCTCCACCTTGACGGCAGACTTAGGCTCCATTTCTAGGGGGTAATCGCTTTAGTCATTGGCTTTCCACAAAAAGTTTCAAGGCTGCCAGATGACTAGGTAGAGTTTTAGGGACAAATGCTATAGGTCATATGGTCGTGGGACTGGCCTAAGCAAAGCAAACAAAGCTCATGGGAATCATTGTGGAGTATCTGGTGGCCACACTTACATTTCCCCTTTCTAGATGACATTGGCTACTTAAAAAGGGAGCAACAGCAACCTAAGCTTAAGAGGAAAAACGAAAAATTCCCCAACGGGGTATTTATCTGAAGATGTCTTCTGAGGTGAGAAGCGAAGTGCGCAAGATGACAGACTGTGGCAAAGTTGTTCTGAGGACTGTGTGTGTGATATCCCACGCACCTGACAGCAAACAGGCTTAAGCTTTTGCATAGCAGCAGGACCTTCTGAGGCCGAGTATACTGCAAGATGAGACTAGGAGGACATTTGCAAGCACAAAACACATTACTAATCAAACGAAAGGCACAAAGCACACTATTAAACGAAACGTTCAAAACTACAATATCTGATAAAACTACCAGAGATATTCATATGCAAATGGAGCTCAGAATTACCTTTGGTTTGTATAACTATCATGTTTAAAATAAAACGGGAACAAGAAAGTATAATGAGCACAAGAGATTAAAAGGGCATAAGGAGTACAACAAAGGGGCAAAATACACAAAGAACAAGGTGACTGCATGTTTTTAGTAAGAGACTGTTTTTGGCATAAGCTACTATTTCGCATTCGCTAAAGCCATTCAATGCATAACTAGAGTTATTCGAAGTATCTCAGAGCGTGCAAAGTGTTTGCAGTGTGTGCCCTTATTACGGTGTAATTACTTGAGAGTTTGCTGTGTGCAAAGTACAGTTACATTGCAAAGTGCAGTCAAACTACAGCCATTTTGAAAAAGTTTCTTGTGCTGTGTACACTTATTTGCAGAGTGCCATCATTTCAAAGTGTTTCTTACACTGTACAGAGTTATTTCACACAGCACAGCCATTTTTGAAAGGTTCTTGTGCTGCATACAGTTTAATTGCAAATTGCATTCATTTCGAAGTGTTCTTACTCTGAGCTTCTGCTGTGTACACTTTATTCACAAAGTACCATGATTTCAAAGTATTTCTTACGCTGATAAAAAGAAGTTATGTTCTTACCATAACGTTCCATGTGAGTTGTTCATCTCGCCTTTGTTCTTACATGTGGAGCCGATCCATCGGCTCCGAGCCGGCCGCTTTCCAAGCTCAAGATCTCAGAGTAGCTCGAGGAAAACTCCCTATCCCATGACGACTCTCTGACTAACCTCAGATCTAGTATGCTGAATGCAGCAAGAAAAAAACATCACTAAACATACTAATATGCCAAACATATACACATGTATACATATATTTACAACTTGCCAAGAAATACTCTGGCTGGAATAAAGGAAACTAGTTAGACCATCCAGACCACCTGTCACGTTAAGGTCTGTCAAGAAGCTGGAGGGGAAGGAGTGGTGAAGAACAAAGAAGAAAACAACTCACATGGAACTATGGTAAAAACATAACTTCTTTATGTGAAGTTGTTCAATCTTGCCTTTGTTCTTGCACATGGGTAGCGATCCAAGCACCCTAATCCTGGGTGGCCTACGGAGTACATTCCTGAGAACAGTGGAACCAAAGAAAGCCCTGCCCCTGGAGGCCCTGTCCACTTTGTAACGAGTGATAAACGTATGAGGTTTGGACCAAGCAGCTTTACAATAGTATCTAAAGGCAAACGGGCTGCATGAACCAGAGATGTTGACACAGCCCTGGTGGAATGTGCTTTCACACTATGCTCTAAAGGTTGGTTGGTTGATGAATATATATATATTTTATGCAATCAGATAACCACTTAGACAATGTAACTTAGCCACAGGCAGCCTTTTATTGTCCGCATGAAAAACAAAGAGTTGTTCCGATTTCCTAAACTCCTTTGTTCTGTCCAAAAAAAAACCTCAGTTGCCTGTGAACATCAAGTTTAAGTAACATATATTCTAATTTATTCAATGGTGTCTGAAAAAGGTGGGCAGCTCAATAGACTGGTTCAAATTGACCTCGGAGCAGACCTTTGAAGAAATTTGTCCTGAGAGAGACTGTTGGGATGAAAACCAGATCGGAGGCCTGATAGAAAGAGCTTGTAGTTCTGAAACTCACGAGCTGAGGTAATAGCCACCAAGAATATTGTTTTCCAAGAAATGAAAGTACACTTGTGTACACTTACCATAAATGTAGATGTTCGAGTGTATTCACTGTTGCAGTCATTACATTTGGGTATTCTGCTGGCAGGTTGCCCTCAGTCTGCCTGAATTCCAAAGTCTTGAGTCCTGCGTGTGTGTTGCGGTCCCCAATTCCATGACGCCAGGTCGTCAGGGTATAAAACAAGCAGCCAACACCATTTTAGCTTTTCTTGCCCTAAATGTCAGGTGCCCCAGAAAGGTAGCAAAACATTATAAACTTTACCTTCATCTATAAGCAAATACATCAACATAGGTTGTAGAAGATACAGAAGGAAAGATAAACTCCAGAATGTAAGGGGATCTATGGTGGGTAACCTGAACTGCAACAGTGAATACACTCCAACATCTACATTTATGTTAAGTGTACACAACTGTAATATGTTCTTCGTGTTTCACTGTTTCAGTCATTACATTTGGGTAGAATCCCAAAGCTATGGTTGGGTGGCTGGAGCTAAACAGCATTAGGTGTGGCTATAAGGCACTGCAGAACTGCAGTGGCAAAGCCTGCCCTGGACTTCAGAGTAGAGAGGCAAATGATAATGCTTTGTAAAGGTGTGAACAGAACTCCAAGTAGCAGCCTCTAGAATGTCTTTGGCTGGTACTCCTCTGAGAAAGGCTGCTGAAGCAGCTGCAGCTCTGGTGGAATGAGATCAATAGGCAGTCTGTCTTGGAAGGCTAAGGAAGTAGCCAAAGCTCTTGTAGAATGGGCCTTGGGTTTATTAGGCAGCTTTTGGTGTCTAATCTCATAAACAAGGGTAATCAGAGATGTAAGCCATCTAGATAATGATACCTTTGAAACTGAAAGTCCCTTTCTGCTTTCTGCATAGGAGACAAACAGTTGGTCAGATTTTCTGAATTGTTTTGTTCTATCCAAATAGTACCTCAACTGACGATGAACATCTAGCCAGTGTAATTTTTGTTCAGACCTATTGGAATATTCTGGAAAAAAGACAGGGAGGTCAATGCTTTGATTTAGATTTGACGAGACTACCTTAGGTAAAAAGGACGGGTTGGTTCGTAAGGATACCCTGTCCTTATGGAACAATAGATAAGGAGGTCGACAGCTGAGTGCATGAAGTTCTGAGACTCTTCTAGCTGAAGTAATAGCTACCAGAAAGAGAGTCTTCCATGATAGCAATTTTAAAGAACAGGATGCTGCAGGTTCGAAAGGGGGTAGAATCAAAGAAGTAAGAACTAAATTTAGGTCCCAAGGAGAAGGAGGATTTCTTATAGGAGGTCTGAGAAGACAAACTCCTTTCAAAAAAGGCTTTGCAAAGCTTGTGGGACATTAAGGCAGACTCAGAAATACCCACATGAAAGTTAGAGATAGCTGCCAATTGAACTTTAAGAGTAGAAGGGGATGAACCTGCATGGAAGAGTTCAGCTAGAAAATCAAGGACTATTTGGATGGAAGCAGTGAAAGGATCTATGTCCCTTCCTTGAGCCCAAAATGTGAAACGTTTCCACTTACTCAAGTAAATCTTCCTAGTGGAAGACTTATGGGAAGCTATCAAAATATCTCGAACAGAGTGAGATAATTGAGGAAGCCTGGCTAAGGTTGGAACTGGAGGAACCAAGCAGTGAGGTTCAGAGAGGGGAGGGAGCGATGTAACTGACCTGATTGATGGATCAAAAGATCTGGAACTAGGTCCAGATGCCAAGGTCGCTCCAGTAGAAATTGATGTAGAAAGGGGAACCACACCTGTCGAGGCCAGTAAGGAGCAATGAGGATCAACGAGGCCTTCTGAGCGATAGCTTTCTGTATCACTTGAGAGATTAGTGGGAAGGGAGGAAATGCATACAGAAGTCCCAGGGCCAAACTTGGACTAGAGCGTCTCTGCTGGGTTGGCCTGGCAAAGAGAATAGGGTGAAATAATGTCTGCACTTGCTGTTTTGGGGAGTAGCAAAAAGATCGCAGCAAGGCTGACCCCACTTGAGAAAAATCTCTCTCACAACAGAGTCTTTCAGAGACCACTCGTGAGGCATGAGGATAGCTCTGCTCAATTTGTCCGCTATTTGATTGGACTTCCCGGGGATGTGCGTTGCTATCAGAAAGCGCTGAGAAGAAATCGCCCATTGCCACAATCTGAGTGCTTCTCGACACAGGGGGTAGGACCTGGTTCCACCTTGTTTGTTGATGTACCACACTACAGACATATTGTCTGTCTGGATTGCAATCGTTCCCAAAGGGAGAGAGTCTTGAAGGGCTTGCAACGCTAAAAGCAGTGCTCTCATCGCCAGAACATTTATGTGCAAGTGGCATTCGTCTGGTTGCCATGTGCCCTGGACCGTCCTGCCCTGATAATGCCCCCCCCCCACTCGATCAGGGAGGCGTCCGTTGTCAGAGTTGCAACGGAGGGAGGAACAAAGGGTCTTCGCAACCAGAGCAGAGGGAAAGACATCCACCACATGAGATGATTTCTGCACGCCTCCGTGATCATACTGATGTGGGACATTGGAAGTTGCTGGTATGACCATTGTGTAAAGAGCATCCATTGAAGGATTCGCATGTGGAATCTGGCTAATGGAAGCAGAGGTATGGCAGCCGCCATAATTCCCAACACTTTCAGAACTAACCTGGCTTTGATTCTGTTGTTGTTGAAAAGGAATGAGACCAGTCTGTGTATGTCTGTTATTCTCTGATCTGTTAGCCTCGCATGAACATGTCTACTGTGTCTAGATTTGCCTATGTAGGTAATAGTGCGACAAGGCGACAAAACAGACTTTTCGCAATTTATTGAAATGCCTAACTTTTGACAAATGCGAAAAGTGTAATCCCTGGCCATCAGAAGGAGATGCTTGGTGGGAGCTGTGAGGAGCCAGTCGTCCAAATATGGAAACACCTGGAATCCTTGTCGTCTCAGGTGAGAAGCTACCACTGCCATGCATTTGGTAAACACCGGGGCAGTGGTGAGACCAAAGGGCAGGGCCCTGAATTGAAAATGACTGGTTCCCAGCCTGAAGCGGAGGAATCTTCTGGAGCGTCTGTTCATTTTATGTGATAGTACGCATCCTGAAGGTCTATAGAGCACATCCAGTTTCCTTTTCTCAATAGGGGAAGGATGGACTGCAGCGTGACCATCCGAAATCTTGTTTTCTTGACTGATCTGTTCAAGATACTGAGATCCAAAATTGGTCTCCAGTCCCTGTTTTCTTTGGAACTAAAAGAACCTTGAGTAGATTCCGGATCCTTGCTGGTCTGCTGGAACTGGCTGAATTGCTCTTTTGCAAGCAGTTTTGAAATTTCCAAAACCGCTAGATCCCTTTGTTGGTGGAACATCTGGAAGGGATTTTTGATTGTTTCGAATGCGAAGAAAGGGATAGAATAGCCTTCGAAATGACGGACTGTACCCATTTGTCTTGAGTCAGGGATAGCCAGGCTTTTGGGTACAGTGACAACCTTCCCACGACTGCCTCAAGGTGGGCAGCCGGGCAACACCTCAGGGATGCTGAAAGGGCTTATCAGAGAAGGCTTCTCGATTGCCCTGGTTCTGCGGACCCCCTGCCTCGAGGCGTCCCTACCATTGTTATTCCCGCCTCTGCCTCTGGCGGGTAGCGACTTTGTCGCCAGGCGAAGTCCCTTGATTTTGTTTCACGGAACCACATTTTCCACTTTTCTGGCCTTTGGGGTAAGGCCTAGAAGGAGTAGAAAACGGACTCCGACGCAGAAAGTCTTGCCATCAGTCTAGCACCTAGTCAAGGTTTCTTTCACTTGAGGACCAAAGAGAGATGATCCATCAAACGGGAGTTAGTGAAAGACGTCTTGAAGGGTCCATAAAATTGCATAGCCGCATCCAGGCATGCCTACGTAAGGCCACACCTGTCCCTGCGGACCTACTCGCTCCATCAGCCGCATAAGAAAGGAGGCATGGAGGAGTTGGCTATGGAGTTAAGGGTAGCCAGCTGTGTGTTCATTTTATCTTGCAACCCCGTGGCTGTAGGATCCTTCACCATGTCACTCGCTTCTTTAATCAAGTCCCTTTGAAGGCAGTGAAATGGCACAGATAGTTCAGCGAACGCATAGTAAATGTCGCTGCGAAAACATCCGCTTCCGCACCTGTCCATGGACCTAGATTCCTTGTTAGGTGGATGGACAGGTACTGAAGGATCAGCTAGTTCCTTCTTAGTGGCAGCAGCTACCACCATAGCATCCACAGAAACTCCTTTTGTCAAGAACTGCTTGTCTGCTGGTGCCGTTATGAATTTGGAGGGTCTCCTGGGAGTGGGGTCCACTGAATCAGGAGCCGTCCATGCCTTTAGCAACCACCTGCATGAGGGGTCAAAGGGGGGATACCCAGGAGGTGGAAGGGCGAGCCAAACGCCTCAAGATATACAGATTCATCCTCCGAAGGGTTAAGGGCTGGCCAATTTCCCCTCTGCTTCAGGATCTCTAGAATGTCTGCAAAAGAGACATCTTCAGAAGGGGAACGGGGGGAACCCTCGGAATCATCTAAATCTGTATCAGATGTGATTGACTCAGGTGAGTCAATGTGTTTCCTCTTACACTTCCTCTTCCGAGGGGGCTCTTCTGCCAAGTCAGGAGAGGCCTCGGAAGAGGATGAGATCCCCACAGGGGGTTCCTGAGGAGCTGGCTCTCTGCGGTCCGGGATGAGGGAGTGAGTCGACTTGACCTGAGGCACCGCAGAGGGAGGGGGGGACGGCGCCAACAGTGGGGTAGAGCCAGGCCCTAACACACTCCATGACCTCAAAGCACCCCTGTCAGGCAAAGCCAGAGGTCCCCGCCCGAGCTGAGAACCCCTCGGCACCGACAGTGATGGCTCGAGGCCGATGTCGGAGCCGAACTCACCAGCGCGAAGCTCCGAGAGGAAGAGCGGGTCGGACAAGGGTCCGATGCCACTCACCCTCGAGCCGACGAAAGTCCGCCGAGATTCTTCCAAGGAAGAATGGAGCCGACGGAGCCGAAGACAATTGTATCGGCTCCGACGCCATCACAGTCTCGGTTCCGACACGACCCGGCTCCGAGCTCAAGAGAGTCGAAGGAGGAATATATTGATGGACAGGGGCAGGCATCGACTGATGAGTCGGGCTCTGAAGCATCTGGGCCAGTGCCTCGGACTTAAGTCGTCGACTCACTACCCTCTGAAGGTCATGATCCGACAACCTCGATGACCTAGAGGAGTGAGATCTTTGGCTCCGTTCAGACAGCAGGGGAGATCCTGGAGCCGAATGAACGGAGCCCAAGGGATGGTGACCTGGACCTCTTCCTAGTTGTCGGCTCCGAAGGTCTGGTCAGAGCCGACACGGGAATTTCTAATACCTCGGCTCCAGCCGGAGCCGAGGGAACCACAGAAACTGTGGACTGAGACTCATCGGCTCCAGCCGGAGCCGATGTAGGCAGAGGTTTAGAAGTCTTAGGTCTCGGCTCAGTTGTCGGAGCCGAAGACCTAGATGCCTTGGAGGGCTTCCCTGAAGACACAGTTAGGGAATCCTCTGGCTTGAGTAAGCCTCTTAAAATTAACTTATTTTTCTTTCCTGCAGGACCCTGGGGCTGAAGCCATGGCAAACAGCACAGGAGTCCTGCAGGTGCAAAGGTCCCAGACAGTAGACACAAGAAGTGTGAGCGTCTGTCAGAGACATTTTCTGACAGCACGCATCACACTTCTTGAACTGAGACCTTTGCTTCTTTAGACATCTCAAAGGTGTAATCACACACACAGTCACAAACACACTGATTACACCCTGTCTAGTTTAACTTAAAATAAAACAACTATCTAGGTTTTAATTTAAGAAAAAAATAACACACACACACTCCACTAGGGAAAGAAAAAAGGCCTGTAGGCCCAGGGAAGAACTTAAAGTTCTTGTGGGGAAAAAACAGGAATTTTTAAGAAAGGGATAAAATTCCTCTAAACTAAGGGAAATAAGTATAAATATTAAAATTAAAGGGGTTTTAATACACTAACTTTACAAGAAAGTCACTTACCAAGAACCGGTAGAAAACAAACACCTCGATCGCTGTAGCGGCAAACGAGATCTGAGGTAACTCTCGCCTAGCATTGTGGGATATAAGGGGAGCCTCCAGCCGGTGGAACCAACTCTCGAGCTTTTAGAGTGGCCGAGTCGGAGCCGAGGTCGGCTCCGAACCCATCCAGCAAGAATGAAGGCGAGATAGACAACTTAACATCTAGAGTTATTCAAAGTATCCCAGAGCGTGCAAAGTGTTTGCAGTGTGTGCCCTTATTACGGTGTAATTACTTGAGAGTTTGCTGTGTGCAAAGTACAGTTACATTGCAAAGTGCAGTCAAACTACAGCCATTTTGAAAACGTTTCTTGTGCTGTGTACACTTATTTGCAGAGTGCCATCATTTCAAAGTGTTTCTTACACTGTACAGAGTTATTTCACACAGCACAGTCATTTTTGAAAGGTTCTTGTGCTGCATACAGTTTAATTGCAAATTGCATTCATTTCGAAGTGTTCTTACTCTGAGCTTCTGCTGTGTACACTTTATTCACAAAGTACCGTGATTTCAAAGTATTTCTTACACTGATAAAAAGAAGTTATGTTCTTACCATAACGTTCCATGTGAGTTGTTCATCTCGCCTTTGTTCTTACACGTGGATACGGAGCCGATCCATCGGCTCCGAGCCGGCCGCTTTCCAAGCTCAAGATCTCCGAGTAGCTCGAGGAAAACTCCCTATCCCATGACGACTCTCTGACTAACCTCAGATCTAGTATGCTGAATGCAGCAAGAAAAAAACATCACTAAACATACTAATATGCCAAACATATACACATGTATACATATATTTACAACTTGCCAAGAAATACTCTGGCTGGAATAAAGGAAACTAGTTAGACCAACCAGACCACCTGTCATACCCGTTCGTCAAGAAGCTGGAGGGGGGAAGGTGGGAGGGTGCGTAAGAACAAAGGCGAGAAAAACAACTCACATGGAACGTTATGGTAAAAACATAACTTCTTTATGTGAAGTTGTTCAATCTCGCCTTTTGTTCTTGCACATGGGTAGCGATCCAAGCACCCTAATCCTGGGTGTCTTACGGGAGTACATTCCTGAGAACAGTGGAACCAAAGAAAGCCCTGCCCCTGGAGGCCCTGTCCACTTTGTAACGAGTGATAAACGTATGAGGTTTGGACCAAGTAGCAGCTTTACAAATAGTATCTAAAGGCAAACGGGCTGCATGAACCAGAGATGTTGACACAGCCCTGGTGGAATGTGCTTTCACACTATGCTCTAAAGGTTGGTTGGTTGATGAATATATATATATATTTTATGCAATCAGATAACCACTTAGACAATGTAACTTTAGCCACAGGCAGCCCCTTTTTATTGTCCGCATGAAAAACAAAGAGTTGTTCCGATTTCCTAAACTCCTTTGTTCTGTCCAAAAAAAAACCTCAGTTGCCTGTGAACATCAAGTTTAAGTAACATATATTCTAATTTATTCGAATGGTGTCTGAAAAAGGTGGGCAGCTCAATAGACTGGTTCAAATTGACCTCGGAGCAGACCTTTGGAAGAAAGGTGGGATTTGTCCTGAGAGAGACTCTGTTGGGATGAAAAAACAGATACGGAGGCCTGATAGAAAGAGCTTGTAGTTCTGAAACTCTACGAGCTGAGGTAATAGCCACCAAGAATATTGTTTTCCAAGAAATGAAAGTACACTTGTGTACACTTACCATAAATGTAGATGTTCGAGTGTATTCACTGTTGCAGTCATTACATTTGGGTATTCTGCTGGCAGGTTGCCCTCAGTCTGCCTGAATTCCAAAGTCTTGAGTCCTGCGTCGGTTGCGGTCTCCAATTCCATGACGTCAGGTCGTCAGGGGTATAAAACAAGCAGCCAACACCATTTTAGCTTTTCTTGCCCTAAATGTCAGGTGCCCCCAGAAAGGTAGCAAAAATATATATACGTGCATTATAAACTTTACCTTCATCTATAAGCAAATACATCAACATAGGTTGTAGAAGATACAGAAGGAAAGATAAACTCCAGAATGTAAGGGGGACGGCGGGTGGGTAACCTGAACTGCAACAGTGAATACACTCCAACATCTACATTTATGTTAAATGTACACAACTGTACTATGTTCTTCGTGTTTCACTGTTGCAGTCATTACATTTGGGTAGAATCCCAAAGCTATGGTTGGGTGGCTGGAGCTAAACAGCATTAGGTGTGGCTATAAGGCACTGCAGAACTGCAGTGGCAAAGCCTGCCCTGGACTTCAGAGTAGAGAGGCAAATGATAATGCTTTGTAAAGGTGTGAACAGAACTCCAAGTAGCAGCCTCTAGAATGTCTTTGGCTGGTACTCCTCTGAGAAAGGCTGCTGAAGCAGCTGCAGCTCTGGTGGAATGAGACCTAATGCTCTTGGGCACAGGTTTACCATGGTGCAAGTAGCAGAAACGAATGCAGTGACTTATCCACTTTGAAATAGTCTGCTTTGAAATAGCCTTTCCTTCTAATCCTGCAGCATATACTACTAGTAGTTGCTCAGTTTTTCTTAGAGCTTTAGTCCTGCTCAAGTAGAATTTTAGCTGTCTGTGTACGTCCAAGGAATGCAGAATTCTCTCACCCTTGTTCTGCGGATTTGGATAAAAGGTTGGCAGATGAATAGTTTGGTTAAGAGCCACACTGGAAACCACCTTAGGCATAAAGGCTGGATTTGTCCTCAGAGACACCCTGTCTGGGTAAAATATGATAAAAGGCTCCAAAGCCATGAGGGCCTGTAGCTCTGAGACTCTTCTTGCTGAAGTAATTGCTAGTAGCAGAGCTGTTTTCCATAAGAATTTTATATCAGCAGTAGCAGCTGGTTGAAATGTAGGCAGGGCGAGCTTTTCCAACACATAATTAAGGTCCCATGCATGTACTGGTGATCTTCTAGGAGGCCTTAAATTTTTGGCTCCTCTAAGATACTGCTTTAGTAAAGGATGAGAAAAGATTGGTGGCTCTGTATTGTAATGAGCCGAAATGGCAGAGGCATGGATTGTAATTGATGAGAAAGATAGGCCTTTGTCAAACATCTCAGTCAAGTATTGTAATATCAGAGGAATATTTGGTTCTGCTACATCAGTTCCTTGTGCTTGATTCCAAGCACATAATCTCTTCCATTTATCAGCACAAGATTTTCTCGTACTAGGCCTTCTGGCTTCCAAAATTACATCCATCACAGCTTTACTGAGAAGTGCTGTTTGTATAACTACATTATCAGCCATGCTGCCAGGTTCAGTGTCTGGAGTTGATTGTGCAGGATCTGATTGTTTTGCTGGGACAGTAGTTGAGGTCTTTGAGGTAAGGTCCAAGCTGGGTATTGAGACAAGTTCCTTAAGATTGGGTGCCAGTAGTGGCAGGGCCAATCCGGGGCAATTAGTATCATCTTTGGTTTCTCTCATAGGTCTTTTAGGACCACCTTGGGAAGAAGAGGCAGTGGAGGAAAGGCGTAAATGAAGGATAGAGCGCCCACTTTCCATGCTTGTCTGTGATAAGTCCTTGTGTAGAATCTTTTCAATTCATAATTTTGAGGGGAGGCAAACAGATCTATGTCTGGGCTCCCCCATTTCTTTATGTTGAAGACTTGTGGATCTAGTTTCCACTTGTGAGGATCCATAAGGTTTCTGCTTAAATCGTCTGCCAGAGTATTTTGCTTTCCTGGCAAGAATTGAACCTGAAGATGTATCTGGTAAGTCAAAGCTGTGTCCCACAGTGCCATGGCTAATCTGCAATGGGGGTACGTGCGTGCTCCCCTGCTTGTTTATATACCACAAAACCGTGGTGTTGTCCGTCTTTATCAGTAGTTGTCCTGGATGAAGTACGTCTTTGAAGGCTGTCAGGGCATTTTGAACAGTTAGCATCTCTTTCTAGTTGATATGTAGATGCATTTGTTTTGGGGTCCATATGCCCTGAATGTATCTTCCTGCCATGTGGGCCCCCCAGGCATAATCTGATGCGTCTGTTAAGGTTTGGCTGGCAGGGGGTAGACTGAAGGCCCATCCCATGTTTTGGTGACATGCCTTTGCCCACCATAGAAACTCCTGTTGTAGGCAGGGAATGAGGGGGATCATTGTTTCCAGACTGTGACAATGTTGACTAGATAAACTTTTTAGGTACCACTGAAGTTTCCTCATATGCAGTCTTACATATGGAATCAGTAGGATGCAGGATGCAATGAAGCCCAAAGCCTGCAGAATTTGTGTTGCAGATAACTGGGTTTTTGTTGCCATCAGTTTGAAGTAAGTAGTCAGTTGCCTTTGCTTGTCTGGTGTGAGGTAAGCCATCTGGGCAGTTGTATTCAAGCTTGCATCTAGGAATGTTATCTTTTGAGAGGGTACCAGTTGTGCTTTCTTTTCGTTTATTGTGTACCCTAGGCATGTTAGAAGCCTTTTCACAAACACCAGGTGCTGAAGAATGTCCTTATTCTATGCTTGAATGAGACAGTCGTCCAAGTAAAGATATATTTGTATGCTTCTTTGTCTGCAAAATGCAATTACTGGTGCCAGGCACTTTGTAAAGACCCTGGGCGCAGTAGATAAGCCAAAGGGCAGTGCAAAGAATTGGTAATGCATAAAACCTGCTTTGAAGCGGAGGTATCTTCTGCACGACTGCCTTATTGGGACATGCAGGTATGCCTCTTTTAGGTCTAATGTCACCAGCCAAGCATTCTTACCCAGCATGGGAAGAAGCTGCTGCAAAGTCAGCATTTTGAATTTTGGAATGTCCAGGTATGTGTTCAAAATTGATAAATCCAGTATTGGCCACCAGGCCTTGTCCTTTCTGGGTACCAAGAACAGTCTTGAGTAAAAACCTTGTCCTTTTTCCTGTTCTGGTACTGTCTGAATGGCCCCTATATCCACGAGGGATGTAACCTGTTTCTGTGCCTCTGCCCATTGATTTTTTTGGCAGATCTGACCAACCGGCTGCCACTGGCAGAGTATGGAAATGGAACCTGTATCCCTGAGATACTATGTTTAGCACCCAATTGTCCTGGGTTATTAACTGCCAATTTTGAGCAAAAAGTGCTAATTTTCCCCATAAGGGTGCTGCCAAAAGAAAAGTGTTTGATGAAGGCAGAGGGAAGTAATTGGGACTGTTTTCTGTAGGTTTGCGCTCTATCTCCTCCAGATTTGGAGGTTGAAGTGCCTCATTGCTTTGAACTGTATGAATCTTGTGCCTGGTATGTGGAACCCTTAGAGTGTCTGGATTTGCCCCTTTGAGTTCTGTCTGACACAGGAAAGGACCAATTTTTTGTAGGCCAGTGTCTACTGAATCTTGGTGGCTGCACTTGTAAGTAGTATTTTACAGTATGCAAAGACTTAGCTTTGTCTTCCATTTTCTTTAAAACCTCTTCTGCCTTAATACCAAACAGAGTATCATGCTGTAAAGTTGCATCTAGTAATTCAGCTTTAACATGATCAGGCAAATTTTGTTCCTTTAGCCAGGCATGTCTCCTAATCACAGATTCAGTAGCTGCGGCCCTGCAGGAGGCCTCTAATGAATCAAAACCACATTGCAAAGTATGCTTTCCAACCTGCTCAGCTGCATGCAATAATTCCTGCAATTCTTTATTTTCTGCACATTCAGAAATCATTTTCTGTTTCAGCAATCCCATAACATGTTGTTGATTACTAGAGAATATGAAACTGGCAGTTTAAGGCCGTAATTGCCAAGGTTGCAGATGTATAAACCTTTTTTCCCCATCTATCCAGTGCTCTTGAATCTCTGTCAGAGGAGGTAGGATTTTTTTTGCTGTTGAGGCCTTAACTCCCTTTGGACCATGTGAAATAGTTTCAGGATCAGCAGCAGGGGTTCTAAATAAAAATTTGTGCGAGTCAGGGACCCTGTAATATCTGTCAGGCTTGCTGGGAGCCAAAGGTAAGGAGTCAGGGGTCAAGCTGGACTCCGAAAACACATCATCCACAATGCCTAAAACAGGGGGTATGGCTAAAGGCCTGAGCTGAGGGAGAAGGAAATCCCTGAGCCTCTTTTGATTCTGAGAAATCTTGACTCTCCCAGTGAAAATGCTCCCTCAAAGTATTCAAGGTTTCTCCAAAAGAATAATCCTCAGGAGGAGATGCAGATGGTATATAGACTCCTCTGCATCAGAATCCTCATAGGGAGGAATAGATAATTCCTGATCAGAAGAGGAATCAGAAGAAATAGAAACCTGATCTGAAGACTCATAATCAGTGTATTGCCTAGGCCTCTTATCTGGAGGGGGATGGGAACCCCTGATCAAGGTAATAAGGTCTTCAGCCATTTTAACCATCTGTTTTATGAGTGTCGGTAGGGGCCTGCGACTTGAAAGTAGCAGGTATCAGGGGCTGCGAAAGCGCCAGAGTACCGGCGACTGGCTTAGGAGAAGCTTCATCAGTTTTGGACATCAACTGTCTCCCCCTGTCCTTTTCTTGGCGTTTATGTACTCCGGTAGCTGGATTGCTATCCGATGACATTTCTGGGTAGTTAAATCTGTTTCCAAACCACTTTGAGGCAAAACTATACAGACGCTTAATAGTGCGTTGGTTAAATCTAGCACCGACAGCCGGACATGTTGTGATCAGGGCCTAGGCAAGGAATACAGTATAAATGGAAATCCTTATGAGGTATTTGCTTCCCTCAAGTAATACAATTATTAACTTTTTCTGACATCGGTATGGAGCAAGAAAAAAAGTTTCCCCAATGGGGTACTTAGCTTTAGTGAAGACTTCGGTTCTGAAACTCAAACTCTAATATTTCAGGAGTTGGCTGACTGGCACTTGCGAGATGCTTCTGCTTCGGGCACCGCGCAGCAAGAAAGACCAAATAAAATGGCGTCGGCTGCTCGTTTTATACCCCTGACGACATGACGTCATGGAAGAGGAGACCGCAACCGACACAGGACCCAAAACTTTCTAATTCAGGCCGACTGACGGCAACCTGCCAGCAGATTACCCAAATGTAATGACTGCAACAGTGAAACATGAAGAACATCTTCAAGGGACAAGAAGATGGGGTTCAAAGCGGGGAAGCATAAGCTGAGATAATATTAAATTTAAATTCCAGGGGGCAACTTGTTGTCTGACAGGTTGCCTAAGGTGATGAGTCCCTTTCAAAAAGGCTTTACATAATCTGAGAGAGAAAAGATTAGACCCTTCAAATCCCAGGTGAAAATTGGATACTGCAGCCAACTGAACTCTTACAGTGGCTGCTGCTGCACCTTCGTGAAAAAGCATAGTCAGAAAATCCAGAACACTATAATAGGAGCGACATAGGGATCAATATCACGTTGAGAGGCCCAATAAACAAAACGTTTTCATTTGCTGTTATACAGTTTTCTGGTGCAGACTTTATGAGAGGAGACCAGAATATGTTGCACCGCGGAAGACAAATTATATGACCTGGCTAGGTTGGGAAGTGGAGCAGCCAAGGTGTCAGTTTGACTGACTGAACAGAGGGGTGAAGAACTCCTGACGAGTGAGTCAGAAGGTCTGGCACTGGGTCCAGAAACCAAGGTTCTTTCAGTTGATATTGATAAAGGAAGGGGAACCATATCTGCCGAGGCGAAAAGGGGGCTATCAAAATAACCGTCCTTCCCGAGCTTTTTGTTTTCTGTAAAAATCTGGGGATCAGCGGGGTTGGAGGAAAGGCATAAAGAAGACCCGAGGGCCAATTGTGTACAACTGAATCACTTGGGCTGTCCCCCGGAAGATTCAGGGCAAAGTATCTTCTGCATTTGGCATTCAGCGGGGATGTAAAAAGGTCGCAGCAAGGCTGGCCCCATCTGTGAAAAATCATTTCTGCCACTTCTTCTTTGAGGGACCACTCGTGGGGCAACAGAATTGCTCTGCTCAGTTTGTCCGTTATCACGATGGATTTCCCCGGGATGTGCATTGCTATCAGAAAGTGCCTGGTGGATACAGCCCATTGCCAAATTCTCAAGGCTTCTCAGCATAAGGGGTAAGACTTGGTTCCTCCCAGTTTGTTGGTGTGCCAGACCACCGACATGTTGTCCGTCTGGATCACAACAGTGTCCCAAGGCAGAGAGTCGTGGAAGTGCTGCAATGTTAAAAGCACCGCTCTCAACTCCAGGACACTGATGTGCAAATGAGATTCCATCTCTGACCAGGTACCTTGGGGCAGTTCTTCCGTGACCCCCCCCCCCTATCAGGGAAGCATCCGTGGCTATGGGAGGGGGAAATACAAATGGTCGACCTATTGCCACCTGGTGACTGTTCAACCACCAGAGAAGGTCCTTATTGCAAGCGTCTGTCAGTAGGATCTTGAAAGACAATGGGAGCTGTTGATAAGACCACTGAGTGAAAAGCAACCATTGGAGTACCTGCATGTGCATCCGTCCCAGAGGAACTGTTATGAGGGTAGCTGCCATGGTGCCTAAAAGCTTTAAAACCTGAAAGGCAGGTACTCTCTTTTCTTTTAGCAAGCGGGACACCTGATTTTGTAGAGAGAACTCTTTCTTGAGGTAATCTGACCAATGTAGTGGTGGTGTCTAGATCTGCTCTGATAAAGGGGATATGCTGCAATGGTAATAAGGCAGACTTTTCGAAATTTATGGTTAATCCTAACCGAGAACAGAGATTGATCGTATGATCCCTGGAAAGAACGAGTTGATGTCTGGTGGACAGGAGCCAGTCATCCAGATACGGAAACACCCAGAATCCTAGACGTCTCAGGTGAGCCGTAACAACTGCCATGCATTTGGTGAACACTCTAGGGGCTGAGGTGAGACCAAAGGGCAGTGCTCAAAATTGGAAGTGACTGACCCCCCACCCGGAAACACAAATGATCTCTGGAAGGTCTGGCCATTTTAACATGGTAGTACGCATCCTTGAGATCTAAAGAGCACATCAAATCGCCCGTTCCCAGGAATGGGAGTATCGATTGAAGGGTGACCATCCAGAACTTTTCCTTCTTTACAAAAGCGTTTAGCTTGCTGAGGTCTAAAATGGGCCTCCAGTCCCCCGTTTTCTTTGGAACCAAAAAGCATCTGGAGTAAGTTCCGGATCCTATCTGGTCCACCAGGACTGGCTGGATAACTTTTGTCTAGCAGCTTTTCGATTTCTAGAGCTGCTTGATCCCACAGACTGGGTGGAACATCTCGGATTCTTGTTCTGACTGGTGGGGACTCTGAAAAGGGGATGATGTAACTTCTGGTAACTATGCTTTGTACCCAAGAATCTGATGTAATTCCTAGCCAGGTGTCTGGGTACAAAGCCAAGCGACCCCCGACTGCCTCCAGAGTAGGTCAGTTGGGCCTCCTCTCAGGAGCGCTGATAAGGCTTGCCAGAGAACTGCTCCCTGTTGCCCTGGTTTTGCGGACCTCTTCTGCTGCCAAAGTGGCATCTTCCGTTCTAGCCCCCTACTTTGCCCCTGAAGGGGGGTTTACTACGTGTGTTCTGGGAAGCTCCTTGGGACTTTCAGAACCACATTTTTCCACCTTTCTGCCCTTTGGGGTATGGTGTAGTAGGGGTGAAAAACAGACTCCTACGGCAGATAGAGTCTTTCCTTCCTGCTCACACCTAGTGAGAGTCTCCTTGACTTGGGGCCCAAAGTAGAGCCATCAAATGGAGTGTTGAAAAAGGAAGACTTGAAGGCTTCTGCAAAGGACCATAAGTGGATCCAGGACAGTCTTCACAGAGCTATCGCTGAACCTGCTGCTCGACTTGACCCATTGGCTGCATAAGAAATGAGCCGCATGGACGAGTTGACAATGGAATTAAGGGTAGAAAGCCGAGCCGTCACCTTCTCAGAAATAGCTTAATCTGTGTTACCCTTTAGAGTATCTCCAAGTTCCTGGAGGAGATCTCATTAAAGACAGGTAAAATGGGTTTAGTTAAGCGATCTCATGGCAAACTTTGCAGAACTAAAAATGCGTTTCCCATATCTGTCCATAGTCCAAGAATCTATATTAGGAGGATGGTCAGTAGAAGAGGTCTCTGACATCTCTTTCTTGGTGGCCGCCGCCACCACCATGGCATCAACAGGGACTCCTTTAGTGAGGTATAATTTGTCTTGAGGGGAAGTGATGAACTTATTGGGCCTCAGAGGGACTGGTTCCATGGAATCAGGGGACTCCCAAGCCCTTCGAGCAACCAGATCCATCAGTCTGTCGAAGGGCGGAGTAACCTAGGAGGTGGAAGGTTGAGACCCAAAGGCCTTCAGGAGCACCAACTCATCCTCAGTAGGGGGTAACGGACTGCCAGTCACCCCTATGTTGCAGTATTTCCAGGATGTCTGCAAAGGAAACATCCTCCGAAGGGGACTGTGGGGACCCTTCTGATTCCTCTAAGTTTGTGTCTGATGTCAAGGATTCCTGAGGGGAATCCAAATACCTCCTCTTGCAAAGTCTCTTTCTGGGGACGTCATCAGTGGGAGAGTCTGGTGAGGTCTCAGTAGAGCAGGGTTCACGCAAAGGGGTTACCTGAGGCTCTGGGTCTCGACGTTTAGTAGGAACCTGCGATGTAGAGGCAGAATGCTGTATTTTAGGGGAGGAAGAGGAAAGACCTGAGGAAGTGAGAGTCTTGGCAGACATTACCCACCTCATGGCACTGAAGGCACCGGAGTCTCGACCCAAGGACCTTGCCTGTTCCGAGGAAGAAGGCGCCTTCCTCAGTGCCGAGACCAAGGGCTCCGAACCAGAGGACGGAGCAGAGTTCATCTGCGCAGAGGCCCCAAGAGGGTCGGAACCGACGCGTCGGTTTGACTCCCTCTCCCCGGAACAGACGAGTGTGCGTCGGTTCAGAGACTCTCCGAACGGCACCAAAAAGATCAGAGTCGACGGTGTCGAAGTCACTGGGACAAGACTCCACTCCGCGGGTTCTACAACCATCAGATCTTCCACCTCCGGCTCTGAAGACCTAGGTAAGTTTGGAAGAGGAGTAGTCACAGGCAAAGGGACGGTAATAGGAATCGAACCCAGTTGGGACGAAACCAAAAGTAATTTGGCCAATGCAGGGTTCTCTAAAAATCTCTGCACCACATGATCCACATCAATGTCTGAAAGGGTCCTAGAAGAATGGGTCGAAGGGACCGAAGAAGCCACAGATCTACGAATTGGTGACCAACACCTCTGACACTGGCTCCAGCTCAGAGGGTTGGCTCCGAAATATCGGTTTGGTGCACGACTCCAATGACTTGGGAACCGGCAACCACACCTTAACTGAGGTGCTCGGAACAGAGGGCCTGGGTTCCGAGGACACTTATGAAGACTTCGACCCTTTCGAAGACTTGGAGGTCTGGCAAGTCTTATCCAAGGCTTCATGAAATTTAGGTTTCAACAGTCCTCTATTAGCTTTCTTCTCCTTTCAAGCAATACTCTGCCACTAAAAGAGTGGCAGATAGAACAATCCTCCTGTAAGTGCACAGGTCCTAGACAATATACACAGGACACATGATTGTCCGTAATAGACATTTTCTGCCCAGTGTCACACCTCTTGAAACCTGACTTCTGTTTCTCTTTTTGTTCGGACATATTATGCAGCACACAATTATCAGATCCTGATAATACGAAATAAAAACGGTACTACAAGGAGTTCAAAACTGTTGAACTTTCTACCAGCACCTAATTATCTATCCAAAGACTAAGTATAAGGGATAGAGTTATCCAAGTATTTACAGTAAAAAGTATACTATCTAAAGACCAAGTATAAGGGATATGGAAATCAAGTTGACAGAGCTCTGTTCAACTATATGCGTGAATCACAGAAGTGCCTAAACGAAAGAGGGCAAGGCCCAAGAGCAACCGCTCCAACAACACAAACACAGCTAAAATCCACACAAGAGGGACACAGCCCTAAAAAAAAAAAATAACAGATAACAGTAACAGAATATCAATTCGAATATTAACTCCACTAAATATATCAATACAAATTGTCAAAAGACAAAAAAAAGAAATATATTGGTCCGAACTTGCGATCCATTACAGCGGCAAACTAGATCTGAGGTTAGTCAGAGAGCATCATGGGATAGGGATTCTAACTTGAGCTACTCAAAGATCTTGAGCTCGGAAAGTAGCCGGCTCGGAGCTGATGGATCAGTTCCGTACCCACGTCTAAGAACAAACGGCGAGATTGAACAACTTCACATAAAATATTTTCATACAAGCAGCTTTTTCTGACAAAGATGCACATACAAGCACATTCATTTTGCTTAACTTAGCTGGGTTAGAAGCCACTGTGAGAGAGAGACCACTCATTTGTCTACGCACCAGCAGGATATGCCGGAGAGGGGGAAAACCTCCATATTGCTGTACTGGCTGAATCAAGTGAAGACCCTGAGTGCTTGAAACGTAAATTTAAAGAAATTTGCAACCGCTAGACAAATGTTACATTACAGAAACACCTGTTCTATACAAGAGACTAAAACCCAGGTGTAACTTTTGCAGCTTATATCACTGACTTGAGAAATGAGGCTAAAACGTGCAGATTTGGTGATTTGAAAGATGAGTTAAAGGACAAGCTTGTGTGTGGTGTTAACAGTGCTGCAGTGAGAAAGATATTGCTTAATGACGGTGATTTAACATGGAGCAAAGCCATAGAGATTTGTCAAATCCATGAGCTCACAAAGGCACACAAGTATGCTTGCAAGTGACAAGAGCTCAGTTCCAGCAGCTTCTAGAGCAAATGTAGACAACATGCAACATATGACAAGCAGAAGCAGGCCTAAGCACATGGCACCTGTAATCCCTGCAGGATTCCCAGGAGGACGCGTAACTTTCTAGCAAGTTCCAAGACTAGCTCAGCAAAAAGTACAGTTTTGTACCCATCATAAATGTAGATGTTTGAGTGTTCACCCTGCTGCAGTCATCACACTTGGGTTATCCTGCTGTCAGGCCATCCCGCAGTCGGCCTGAGTTCCAAAGTCTTGGTCCAGCATTGGCTGCTGTCGCTACCTCCCTGATGTCAGTGCGCCAGGGGTATACAAGAGGCATCCAACGCCATTTTCTTCAGTTTTTCTTGCCCCAGATGTCAGGTGCCCCCAATAGGTAGGCAATATATATATTGCTATATAAAAATGTACATATAAAAATAAAACAATACCTTCAGGCACAAGCAAATACACCACAGAGATTGTATAGGATAGAATGGTATAGATAAGTCCAGCTAGTTCAGAGGGGATGGAGGGAGGGTAACCTGGACTGCAGCAGGGTGAACACTAACATCTACATTTATGGTAGGTACAAAAGTGTACTATGTTCATCGTGTTACCCTGCTGCAGTCATCACACTTGGGTTGAATCCCAAAGCTAAGGATGGGTGGTGGAGTTAAACAGGATTAGAAGAAGCTAGTAGGCCCTACAAAACTGCAGTGGCAAAACCAGCTCTAGTCTTAGAATATAGAGGTAAGTGATAGTGCTTGGTGAAGGTGTTCACTGAACTCCAAGTTGCAGCTTCCAGAATATCCTTGGTTGGTACCCCCCCTGAGAAAGGCTGCTGATGTAGCTGTAGCCCTGGTGGAGTGGGGCCTAATGTTAGCAGGTACGGGTTTCCCATGATGCGTGTAGCAGAAACGTATGCAATGTCCTATCCATTTTGAAATGGTCTGTTTTGAGATAGCTTTTCCTTGTGATCCTGCAGCATAGGCTACAAAGAGCTGGTCAGATTTTCTGAAAGCCTTAGTTTTATCCAAGTAGTAACGTAATTGCCTGTGAATGCCCAAAGAGTGCAGGAGCCTTTCTCCTTTGTTCTGGGGATTTGGGAAAAAGGTGGACAAATGAATAATTTGGTTTAGGGCCACACTGGATACCACCTTTGGCATAAAGGAAGGGTTATAGTTCATAGAGAGAATCTGTCTTGATGAAAAATGAGGAAAGGCTCCACTGCCATAAGTGCCTGTAGCTCTGAGACTCTTCTAGCTGAAGTTATTGCTAGTAGCAGGGCAGTTTTCCATGAAAAAATGTTTAAATCAGCTGAAAAAGCTGGTTCAAAGGGCGGCAGTGTAAGCTTTTCAACAAAGTTGAGATCCCAAGTAGGTGTTGGTGCTCTCCTGGGCGGTCTTAAGTTCTTAGCCCATCTGAGGTACTGTCTTAGGAGTGGATGTAAAAATAAAGGAGGATCCGTGTTGTTGTAATGAGCTGAAATTGCTGAGGCGTGGATCTTAATAGATGAAAAGGAAAGTCCTTTGTGCAACATCGCAGTTAAATATTGTAGAATCTGAGGAATGTTTGGATCAAGGGGATTTTGGCCTTTAGCCTGGTTTCAGGTGCAAAATCTTTTCCATTTGTCTGAATAGGTTTTCCTGGTGCTGGGCCTCCTGGCCTCCAGAATGCCATCCATAACGGCTTTGGATAGAGGTGTTGGCTGGTTGTTTAGGTAATTTGCCATGCAGCAAGGTTTAAAGTCTTGAGCTGGCTGTGTAGAATCTGATTGTCTCGCTGGGTGAACAGGTGAGGAATTTGTGGTAAAATCCACGGTGGGCCGTGGGCCATGTTCCTTACAATCGGATACCAGTGCTGGTGTGTCCAGTCTGGTACAATGAGCATCATTTGTGGCCTCTCTAATCTGACTTTCAGCAGTACCTTTGCTAGAAGAGGCAGTGGAGGAAAGGCATACACTGTTAATGTTTTCCAGTTTGAATGAGAGGGCGTCCACTTTCCAAGCTTGTGGGTGGAATGTCCTTGTGCAAAATTTCCGAAGTTGGTAGTTTTGGGGGTTGGCAAACAGATCTATGTCTGGGCGTCCCCATTTTTGAGTTATCATTGCAAATACTTGTGGATCTAGTTTCCACTCGTGGGGATCCATGATGTTTCTGCTTCGGTCGTCTGCAAATGTGTTTTTCTTTCCTGGCAGGAATTGTGCTTGTAATTGAACTTGGTAAGACAGTGCTGTGTTCCACAAGGTCATTGCTTGCCTGCATAGAGGGTATGAATGTGTGCCCCCTTGCTTGTTTATGTACCACATTACTGTGGTATTCTCCGTTTTTATTATTAGTTGTCCTATGTGTAAGAAGTCCTTGAAAGCTGTTAGGGCATTCTGTACTGCTAGGATTTCTTTTTGATTGATATGCAGATGCCTCTGATCTGTAGTCCATTTGCCATGAATGCACTGTCCTGCCACGACATGCCTGTGCCCACCATAGAAACTCCTGTTGAAGGCAGGGAATGAGTGGTATAATTGTTTCCAAGCTGTGGCTGTGCAGAGTCCATATGCTTTTCAGATACCATTGTAATTTCCTCATATGCGGTTTTGCAAATAGTATTAGTAGTATGCAAGATGCCATGAATCCCAAGGCCTGCAGAATTATTCTTGCAGGGAGATGGGTCTTTGTTGCCATTATTTTGATGTATTGAGTCAGCTGTTGTTGCTTGTCTGGTGTGAGATAAGCCATCTGGGCCGTTGTATTCAAGCTGGCACCCAGGAATATTATGCTTTGTGAGGGCACTAGTTTTGATTTCTTTTCGTTTACTGTGTACCCTAGGCAACTTAAAAGGTGTTTGACAAATGCCAGATGCTTTAAAAGAATGTCCTTGCTTTCTGCTTGAATAAGGCAGTCATCCAGGTATGGGTATATTTGAATTCCTCTTTGTCTGCAGTATGCAATTACTGGTGCCAGGCATTTTGTGAAGACCCTGGGCGCAGTAGATAAGCCAAAGGGCAGTGCAGAGAATTGATAATGGTTGAACCTGCAATGAAGCTGAGGTATCTTCTGCAATTTTGCCTGATAGGGACATGCAGGTATGTTTCCTTGAGGTCCAACGTTACTAGCCAAGCATTCTTGCCCAGCATGGGAAGACGCTGCTGTAGTGTTAGCATCTTGAATTTTGGTACTTGCAGATAGGTGTTCAGAATTGAAAGATCCAGAATGGGTCTCCATGCTGTGTCCTTTCTTGGGACTAGAAAGAGTCTTGAGTAAAATCCTTGTCCTTGCTCCTATGTAGGTACCTGCTGAATGGCTCTCATGTCCATGAGAGTTGTAATTTGTTTTTGTGCCTCTGCCCATAGATTTGGTGGCAGGTTTGGCATTCCTTTTATCCTTGGCAAGGTATGAAAGTGGAACCTGTATCCTTGTGAGACAATGTTTAGGACCCATTTGTCTTTTGTGATGATGTGCCAGTTGCCTGCAAAAAGTGCTAATTTTCCTCCCAAAGGAGCTGCCAAGAGAGATTTGCTTGGTAGTTTGAGGGTTGAGTCATTGTGTTTGTTGTCTTCTGCTAGCTTGGGGCCTGTCTTCTCCTCCTTTCTGGGTGGCAGTACCCCATTGGCGAGGTTTGTAAGGGCCTTGTGACTGACCTCTGCACCTTGGGCGTCTGTACTTGCCCCTCTGCGATCTGTCAGAAGCTGGAAAGGGCCAGTTTTTTGTTGGCTAATTTCTGCTGAAACGAGGGGGTTGTACCTGTAAAAAATCCTTGATCGTCTGCATAGACTTTGCCTTATCCTCCATTTTCTTTAAAACCTCTTCTGCTTTGACACCAAGTAATACATCCTGCTGTAAAGGTGTATCCAATAATTTTGCTTTAACATGATCAGGTAGGGTTTGTTCTTTTAACAAAGCATGTCTCCGTATGACAGACCCAGTAACAGCTGCTCTACAGGAAGCTTCCAATGAATCAAATCCACATTGTAAAGTATGTTTGCCCACCTGTTCAGCTGCATGCAGCAGATCCTGCATTTCCTTGAATTCGACTGTTCAGAATGAGTGCTCATTTTTTGTTTTAATTGAGACATTAGGAATTGCTGATATTTCAGCATGTGAAAGTGACAATTTAATGCTCTCATAGCCAGAGTAGCTGAGGTGTATATCTTCTTTCCCCATCTATCTAGGGCTCTGGAATCCCTTTCAGAGGGCACAGGATTTTTAGTCACAGAAGCTTTAGCCCCTTTGGGACCCTGGGAAATTGTTTCTGGGTCAGCCACAGGGCTTTTATAAAGGAATTTGTGAGAGTCAGGTACTCTGTAGTATCTGTCTGGTTTGGCTGGAGCAGGAGGTAGAGAGTCTGGATTTAGACTAGACTCCAAGTAAACATCATCCACAATGTCTAAAAAGTACAGTTTTGTACCTACCATAAATGTAGATGTCCGATAGGTATGCATCTGCAGTCCTTACATATGGGTTGTCCTGCCTCAGGCAGCCCTTCAGTCGGCCGGATTCCAAAGTCTGGGTCCGGCGTCGGCTGATGTTGCCCTTTTCCCCGACGTCAGAGCGCCTGGGGTATAAAAACGTCAGCCAACGCCATCTTCCTCAGTTTTTCTTGCCCCAGATGCCAGGTGCCCTCTAAAGAAGGCTGAATTTTGGAGAAATGAATAAATTCCAATCATGCACAGCAATAAAAAACAAATACACCATAAAAGATAACCCCAGCTAGCTAAAAAGAGGGATAGGTACCCAAAGAATACCACAGAGGGGTAGGAGGGAGGGAAAACCTGACTGCAGATGCATACCTATCGGACATCTACATTTATGGTAGGTACAAAACTGTACTATGTCCTTCAAGGATGCATCTGCAGTCCTTACATATGGGTAGAATACCATAGCCAAGCTGGGGGTGGTAGGACCTAAGAAAAGGATGGTGAAGCTAACATGCCCTGCAGGACTGCAGTAGCAAAGCCTGCTCTGGATTTGGAATATAAAGGCAAGTTGTAATGCTTGGAAAATGTATGCACAGAGCTCCATGTAGCAGCTTCTAAAATGTCCTTTGTAGCCACCCCTCAAGAAGGCTGTGGAGGTGGCTGTTGCTCTGGCGGAATGAGGTCTGATGTTAGCTGGCACAGCTTTTCCATGAAAAGAGTAACAGAATCGAATGCAATTTCCTATCCATTTTGAAATTGTTTGTTTGGAAATTGCTCTTCCTTGTACACCAGCAGCATATGCTACAAACAGTTGGTCAGTTTTTCTGTAAGTCTTAGTTCTGTCCAAGTAGTAGCGCAACTGTCTGTGAATGTCCAGGGTATGCAGAAGTTTCTCTCCTTTATTTTGTGGATTTGGAAAGAAAGTAGGCAGGTGGATAGCTTGGTTCAGTGAGACCCTGGATACCACCTTTGGCATGAATGAAGGATTGGTTCTCAAAGAGACTCTGTCCTTATGGAAAATGAGAAATGGTTGTACTGCCATGAGGGCCTGTAACTCAAGATACTCTTCTCGCTGAGGTTATGGCCAGAAGGAAGGCAGTCTTCCAAGACAGGAATTGTAGTTCTGAAGATGCTGCTGGTTCAAAGGGAGGTAGAGTTAATTTTTCCAACATGAAGTTAAGGTCCCATGTAGGCACTGGTGGTTTCCTTGGAGGGTTGATGTTTTTTATCCCTCTTAGAAACTGCCTTAGTAGAGGATGAGAAAATACAGGTGGATCAGTGTTGTACTCTGCTGAAATAGCTGAAGCATGAATTTTTATGGATGAATAAGAAAGGCCATTATGGAGCATTTCAGCCAAGTATTCAAGGATATGTGGAATGCTCATCACTGTCGGATCCTGACCCTTTGCAGTGCTCCAGGTTCGAAATCTTTTCCATTTTGCTGAATATGCCTTTCTTGTGGAAGGCCGCCGAGCTTTCATGATGATATCCTTTACCCTCTTGGATAGTTTATCCTGGCGAGGAGTCAAGGTATTTTCCAGGCTGTCAGCTGCAAGGTTTTTAGGCTGGAGTGCAGAGTTTTGTAATTGTGCTGTGTCAGAAGAAGTGGCCATTGTTGTAGAGGCCACGGTTTCATGTGTGACATGCTCTTTAACAGTGGGTACCAGTGTTGTCTTGGCCACTCCGGAGCTATCAGAATCACTTTTGGTTGCTCTGTTCTGATCTTCAGTAAGACCTTGGTCATTAACGGAAGAGGTGGGAATGCATTTACTGTTAGAGCATTCCAGCTGAAGGATAGGGTGTCCACTTTCCATGCTTGAGGATGGTATGTTCTTGTGCAGAATTTCTTCAGTTGATGGTTGTGGGGGGAGGCAAAAAGATCTATGTCCGCCCTTCCCCATGATTGTGCTATCTGAAGAAAAATGTCTGGATGCAACATCCATTCGTGTGGATCCATGGTGTTCCTGCTTAGGCTGTCCGCCAGTACATTGTCCTTTCCTGGTACGAACTGGGAATGCAGCTCTATATCGAGTTTTAGGGAAAGTTCCCAAAGATTCATTGCCAGTCTGCAAAGAGGGTAGGAATGGGTACCTCCTTGCTTGTTTATGTACCACATAACTGTGATATTGTCTGTCTTTATTAGCAGGTGACCTTGATGCAGGAAATGCTGAAATCACAGGAGCTGGCCGACCGGCACTTGCGAACTGCTTCTGCTTCGGGCACCTCGCGGCAAGAAAGACTGAGGAAGATGGCGTCGGCTGACGCTTTTATACCCCAGGCGCTCTGACGTCGGGGAAAAGGGCGACATCAGCCGACGCCGGACCCAGACTTTGGAATCCGGCCGACCGAAGGGCTGCCTGAAGCAGGACAACCCATATGTAAGGACTGCAGATGCATCCTTGAAGGACATCTGGAGGGATAGCAAGTGGTCTGTGCTGGGGTAGTAAAAGGAACTCTGAGCCTTTTCTTAGAATCAAGTAGTCCTGGCCTTCCCAGTGGAAATGTTCCCTCATGGTATGTAAAGTTTCCCCAAAGGAGTAGTCTTCAGGGAGAGATGCTGAGGGAATAGAGTCTTCAGCATAAGAGTCTTCATAAGGGGGAAAAAGCGTAATCTTGTTCCTCAGAAGAATCTGAGGAAATTGAAACCTGGTCAGAGGAAGCATAATCCTCCTCTTGTCTAGGTCTTTTATCTGGAGAGGGATGGGAACGCCTGATTAGGGTAATCAAATCTTCAGCCATCTTAAACATCTGTTTCTTAGGCATGGGGCCTTGAACTGGAGACTGATGTACAGTCATTTTTGGTTTTAATGGAGTTTTAAGCTTAGCATACGATTTAATGGTGAGTGTAGTCGGTCTGAAGACACCTTCTGCAACCGAAGGTGTTTCTACTGCACCGGGATCTCCTTCTGCTCCAGTGTCGGAAGGGCCTAATGAAGATGGCTGTGACAGCCTAGTACACTCCGCTTGAGAATCTGAAGCTGTCTGGGGTTCCAATTCTGCGGTCGTCAGGGGCTGCGTAGGCGCCTCACTGAAAACCAGAGAACCGGCGACAGGCCCACCAGAGGCCTCGGAGTCTGGCTTGTTCATAGGCTGCCTGTCCTTATCCTTGAGTTTTTTATGCATGCCGGTCGTCGGCTGATCCGACGGCATGATATAATTAAATTTCCTACCAAAGTAATGTCGTGCGAAGTCAAAACGGCATTTGATAGTTTGTTTATTAAACCTAGCACAAAACCAACAACCTATGATGTTGTGGTCTGGGCCTAGGCAAGGAATACAATAAGAATGGAAGTACTTATGAGGTATTTGCTTTCCACAAGAAATGCAATTGTTAACTTTTTCTGACATCGGACTGAGGCAAGAAAAGGTTCCCCAATGGGGTACTTAGCTTTATTGAAGACTTCGGACTGAAATTCGATTCGAAAATCTCAGGTGTTGGCCGACCGGCACTTGCGAACTGCTTCTGCTTCGGGCACCGCGCAGCAAGAATGACTGAAGAAAATGGCGTTGGATGCCTCATATACCCCTGGCGCACTGACGTCAGGGAAGAAGCAACAGCAACCGACGCCGGACCAGGACTTTGGAACTCAGGCTGACTGCGGAACTGCCTGACAGCAGGATAACCCAAGTGTGATGACTGCAGCAGGGCAACACGATGAACATCGGACGTGCAGAGTGCAACAGAAGAGTGAGACAGCAAAACCCAAGTCAAGTCTTAATAAAGTACAGTTGTGTACACTTACCATAAATGTAGATGTTAGAGTGTATTCACTGTTGCAGTCATTACATTTGGGTAATCCTGCTGGCAGGTTGCCCTCAGCCAGCCTGAATTCCAAAGTCTTGGGTCCTGCGTCAGCTGCTGTCGTCAGGGGTATAAAAGAAGCAGCAGACGCCATTTTCTTCCATTTTTCTTGCCCCAACGCCATTTTCTTCAGTTTTTCTTGCCCCAGATGTCAGGTGCCCCCAAAAAGGATAGCCAAACTTTATATATATATATATATATATATATATATATATATATATATATATATATATATATATATATATATATACATATACACACACACACACACACATACACCAATATAAATTTTACCTTCATCTATAAGCAAATACACCACATAGGTAGCATTAATCAGAGAAGGAAAGATAAGATCCAAAAGAAAAATGGGGGACGGCGGGTGGGTAACCTGGACTGCAACAGTGAATACACTCGAACATCTACATTTATGGTAAGTGTACACAACTGTACTATGTTCTTCGTGTTTCACTGTTGCAGTCATTACAATTGGGTAGAGTCCCAAAGCTATGGTTGGGAGGCTGGAACTAGACAGCAGTAGGAGCGGCTATGAGGCCCTGCAGAACTGCAGTGGCAAAGCCTGCCCTGGATTTAGAGTAGAGTGGCAGATGATCATGCTTTGTAAAGGTGTGCAATGAACTCCAAGTAGCCGCCTCTAAAATGTGTCTGGTTGGTACTCCCCTGAAAAAGGCTGCTGAGGTGGCTGCAGCTCTGGTGGAATGAGGCCTAATGCCCTTAGGCACTAGCTTGCCATGGTGTAAGTAGCAGAAACGAATGCAGTGGCCTAACCACTTACTTTGAGATAGGCTTTCCTTGTGATCCTGCAGCATATGCCACTAGTAATTGCTCTGTCTTCCTGAAAGCTTTGGTTCTGTCCAAGTAGAATCTAAGCTGTCTGTGTACGTCCAAAGAATGCAGAATTCACTTCCCCTTGTTCTGTGGATTTGGGTAAAAGGTTGGCAGATGGAAGGCTTGGTTAAAAGCCACAGTGGACACTACTTTTGGCATAAATGTTGGGTTTGTCCTCAGGGAGACTCTGTCTGGATGAAAAATGATGAAAGGTTCCACAGCCATGAGCGCCTGTAGCTCTGAAACTTGTCTTGCAGAAGTAATTGCTAAGAGCAGAGCTGTTTTCCAAGATAAAAACTTCATATCAGCAGTAGCAGCTGGCTCAAAAGGAGGCAGGGTGAGCTTTTCCAAGACATAGTTGAGGTCCCATGCAGGTATTGGTAGTCTCCTTGGGGGCCTTAAATTTTTGGCTCCTCCGAGGTACTGCCTTAATAAAGGGTGAGAAAAAAAGTGGTGACTCTGTGTTGTAATGAGCCGAAATGGCAGAGGCATGAATTTTAATTGCTGAAAAAGATAGGCCTTTGTCCAGCATCTCAGTCAAGTATTGCAAAATCTGAGGAATATTTGGTATCGCTGTATCAGTTCCTTGTGCCTGGTTCCAGGCAGAGAATCTCTTCCATTTTCCAGCATAAGACTTTCTACTACTAGGCCTTCTGGCTTCCAGAATGACATCCATCACAGTTTTACTGAGAGGTGTTTTTTGTATGACTACATTATCCGCCATGCTGCCAAATTTAATGTCCTGAGTTGGCTGTGCATGATCAGATTGTTTTGCTGGGACAGTAGTCAAGGTATTTGAGGTAAGGGCCAAGCTGGGTATAAAGATAAGTTCCTTAGTATTGCATACCAGTACTGGCGTGGCCAGTCTGGGGCAATCAGTATCATCTTTGGCTTCTCCTGTCTGACCTTTAGGAGCACCTTGGGGGGGAGAGGCAGTGGAGGAAAGGCATATACGGACAGGTTTTTCCAGCTGAAAGATAGGGCCGTCCACTTTCCATGCTTGTCCGTGATAAGTTCTTGTGCAGAATTTTAGTTGGTAATTGAGAGGGGAGGCAAATAGATCTATGTCCGGGCATCCCCATTTCCTTGTTATCATGCTGAAGACTTGTGGATCCTGCTTCCACTTGTGGGGATCCATGAGGTTTCTGCTTAGTTCATCTGCCAGAGTATTTTCCTTTCCTGGCAGGAATTTTGCCTGCAGATGTACTTGGTAAGTCAAAGCTGTGTCCCACAAGGTCATGGCTAGTCTGCAAAGGGGGGTAAGAATGTGTGCCCCAATGCTTGTTTATATACCACATGACTGTGGTGTTGTCTATCAGTAGTTGTCCCGGATGAAGTAGGTCCTTGAAGGCTGTCAGGGCATTTTGAACAGCTAACATCTCTTTTTGACTGATATGTAGATGCATTTGGTTTGAGGACCATGTGCCCTGAATGCATCTTCCTGCCATGTGGGCTCCCTAGGCATAGTCTGATGCATCTGTTGTTAGTGTCTGCCTGGCTGGAGGTAATGTCAATGGCTGTCCCTTGTTCTGGTGACAAGTCTTTGCCCACCATCGAAACTGCTGTTGCAGGCAGGGAATGAGAGTAATGACTGTTTCCAGGCTGTGGCAATGTTGAGTCCAAACACTTTTTCGGTACCACTGAAGTTTCCTCATATGCAGTCTTGCATATGTAATTAGTAGGATACAGTATGCCATAAAGCCCAAAGCCTGCAGAATTTTTCTTGCAGATAACTGGGCCTTTGTTGCCAACATTTTGAAATAGGTAGTCAGTTTTCTTTGTTTGTCTGGCATGAGAAGCCATCTGGGCAGTTGTATTCAAGATTGCACCCAGGAATGTTATCTCTTGTGAGGGTACTAGTTTTGATTTATTTTTGTTGACTGTGTACACTAGGCATGTTAGAAGTCTTTTCACAAACGCCAGATATTGAAGAAGAATGTCCTTGTTCTCTGCTTGAATGAGACAGTCATCCAAGTAAGGATATATTTGTATTCCTCTTTGTCTGCAGAATGCAATTACTGGTGCCAGACACTTTGTAAAGACCCTGGGCGCAGTAGATAAGCCAAAGGGCAGTGCAGAGAATTGGTAATGCATTGAACCAGCCTTGAATCTTGGGTATCTTCTGCATGAATGTCTGACTGGAACATGCAGGTGTATGCCTCTTTTAGGTCTAAAGTCACAAGTCATGCATTCTTGCCCAGCATGGGCAGAAGCTGCTGCAAAGTCAACATTATGAATTTTGGAATATCCAGGAAAGTGTTCAGAATAGATAGGTCCAGTATCGGCCTCCAGGCCTTGTCCTTTCTGGGTACCAAGAACAGGCTTGAGTAAAATCCTTGTCCCTGCTCTTGCTCTGGTACTTGTTAAATGGCCCCCATGTCCATGAGGTATGAGACTTGTTTTTGTGTCTCTGCCCATTGATTTTTTGGCAGATCTGGCCAGCAGTTTGCCTTTGGCAGAGTATGGAAATGGAAATTATAGCCTTGTGACACTATGTTTAGAACCCACTTGTCCTAGGTTATGATGTGCCAACTTTGAGCAAAAAGTTCCCCCTAAGGGTGCTGCCAGAAGATAAGTGCTTGGTGCAGGCAGGGGGAAGTCATTGGGACTGTTTTATGTATGTTTGTGATCTATCTTCGCCAGCTTTGGAGGTAGAAACACCCCATTGCTTGGGCCTATAAGAACCTTGCGCCTGGGATCTGTCCCTAGGGCATCTGGATCTGCCCCTTTGAGGTCTGTCTGACACAGGAAAGAACCAATTTTTTGTAGGCCAGTGTCTACTAAACCTAGGTGGCTGTACTTGTAAAAAATCTTTGACAGTTTGCATAGATTTAGCTTTGTCCTCACTTTCCTTTAACACCTCTTCTGCCTTAACACCAAACAAAGCATTAAGTTGTAAAGGTGCATCCAGTAATTTAACTTTAACATGATCAGGCAGATTTTGTTCCTTTAACCAAGCATGCCTCCTAATTACAGAACCCGTAACTGCGGCCCTGCAGGAGGCCTCCAAAGAATCAAAACCACATTGCAAAGTATGGTTTCCAACTTGTTCTGCTGCATACAATAAATCCTGCATTTCATTGTTTTCTGCACATTCAGAGTTTAACAATATTTTGTGTTTAAGCAATCCCATGACATGTTGCTGATACTTAAGCATATTTGAAACTGACAGTTTAAGGCCCTTATAGCCAAAGTTGCAGATGTATAAAACTTTTTTCCCCATCTATCCAGTGCCCTTGAATCTCTGTCAGAGGGGGTTGGGTTTTTTGTAGTGGAAGCCTCAACTCCCTTTGGACCCTGTGAAATAGTTTCTGGGTCAGCAGCAGGGTTTTTAAAAAGAAATTTGTGCGAGTCAGGAAACCTGTAATATCTGCCAGGCTTAACAGGAGCTGGGGGTAAGGAGTCAGGGGTCAGACTAGACTCCGAAAACACATCTACAATGTCTAACACAGGTGGAATGGCTAGAGGCCTGTGTTGAGGTAGTAAAAGAAAATCCAGGAGCCTCTTTTTAGATTCTGAAAAATCTTGGCTCTCCCAGTGGAAATGCTCCCTCATGGTATGCAAGATTTCCCCAAAGGAACAGTCCTCAGAAGGAGATGCTGAAGGTATAGATTCTTCAGCATCAGAATCCTCATAGGTGGGAAGAGAATATTCCTGATCAGAAGAGGAAACAGAAGAAACAGAAACCTGATCTGAAGATTCATAGTCAGTGTCTTGCCTAGGCCTGTTATCAGGAGGGGGATGGGAACCCCTGATCAAGGTAATCAAGTCTTCGGCCATTTTGAGCATCTGTTTTTTCGGCAGAGAGGCCTGTCCACGTGGCACTTGAGTTGGGTTTCCTTGCTTTAGAAGGTGCTTTAGTCTTTGCCTTTGAAGCTGAAGTTGTTTTAATGTAAAGATGTTTAGGTCTGAATACACACTCAGAAGCCGGTACCTGCTCAGCGGCTCCTGACCCATCTGAGGGATTAGTGTATGAGGTTCCAATACCTTGAGTATCCAGCGGCATTACCGACTCCACATGGGAGTTGGTAGCAGCCTGCAACTCTAAAGTAGCGGGTGTCAGGGGCTGTGAAAGTGCCTCACTGAGAACCAGCGACTGGCTTAGGAGAAGCTTCGTCGTCGGTTTTGGGCCTCGGTTGTTTTTCTCTATCCTTTTCTTTGCATTCTTTGCAAACTCCGGTAGTCGGATGGCTATCTGATGACATTTCAGGATAATTAAACCAGCGTCCAAAAAAGTTTAAAGCAAAATCATACTGACGCTTAATAGTGCGTTGGTTAAATCTAGCACAAAACAGACAACCAGTAATGTTGTGATCAGGGCCTAGGCAAGGAATACAGTAAGAATAAAAATCCTTATGAGGTATTTGCTTTCCACAAGAAATACAATTAACTTTTTCTGGCATCGGTCTGGAGCAAGAAAAAAAGTTTCCCCAACAGGGTACTTAGCTTTATTGAAGACTTCGGATCTAAAACTCAAATACGAAAATCTCAGGAGTCGGCTGACCGGCACTTGTGAACTGCTTCTGTTTCGGGCACCGCACGGCAAGACAGACTGAAGAAAATGGCGTCGGCTGCTTCTTTTACACCCCTGACGTCAGGGAAGGGGTGACAGCAGCCGACGCAGGACCCAAGACTTTGGAATTCAGGCCGGCTGAGGGCAACCTGCCAGCAGGATTACCCAAATGTAATGACTGCAACAGTGAAACACGAAGAACATCTGTCGTAATTGTAGTTTCAATCATGAGTCTAAAAGAGAAAAGTGCTTAGCATTTGGTCAGCAATGCCACAAGTATAAAAAAAATGGAACCACTTTCAAAAGTTCTGTAAATCAAGCACGCTTCAGCTATAAAGAAAGATCACTCAAAAAAGCAAGTTGATCATACAGAAAGCTGCAACTCTACTTTCCATGTACTATCAGTGGTCGGTGAAAAGGTTAATGCAGTAGATTTATTGGCAAATAATTAATTATTTTGTACTGTCCTGATCAATGGTAAGGCCACGGAGCTCAAAGTAGACACTGGTTCAAACTGTAACGTGATGTCAGCAGAAACATTTGCTAGAGTGAGAGCTGGTGAGCAACTTAATTTGGCCAGTTGTGCAAAGCTTGTTACTTATGGAAGTGAAGAGATTGAAACTGAAGCCTCAGTAGTGTTTTCAAGCTACTTGGCTGGGAACAGTTACAGCTTGCAATTTTATGTAGTCCGAAGACCTGTGCAGTCATTACTAGGTCTCGGAGATGGTTTGAGAATGAAACTGCTTTCTTTTACCAAATAAGTATATCATGTAAACATATATCCAGGTTCCACCTTTACTGATGCTATTTTAATCAGAGTATGCTGAAATTTTCAATGACAAGTTAGGTAAACTTCCAGTTGTGTACCCCATGAAAGTAGACCTACAGCTTCAGTCCAGTGGTCAGACCAGCAAGGAGAGTTCAAATACCTATGCAAGACAAACTCTCCAGTTAGACAAAATGGTCCAGCAAGGTGTGATTTGTCCAGTCACAGAACAAGCTGAGTGGGTGTCTTTCATGACAGCTGCTCATAAGAAAAGTTCTGATGAAATCAGAATATGCACTGTCCCAAGAGACTTGAACAAGGCATTAGAGAGGCATCATCCTACATGTACAGCCGAGGAGGTTGCAGCCATCATGCCAAATGCCACTGTTGTTTTTCGGTTGTAGATGCAAAGATTCATTTTGGCATATGATGCTTGATCGCAAATCTGCACTACTGACTACATTCAGTACTCCATTGGATGCCTTTTGGAATAAAATCTGCCAGTGAAGTCTTTCAGCGTGGAATAGAGCAAATTTTTTTCGGGCTGTGTACTGTAACAGTTGATTTACTTGTTGGAGGTAATGGTGAAGCACAGCATCACAAAAACCTCAGGAAAGTTCTGAGCACAGCACATGAACTGAGCTTAGAGCTCAATCCTCTGACAACGTCCAAGCCTTACATTTTCTTGGTATGGTTAACTATTTGGGCAAATTTATCTCTGACTTTAGTGAGTTATCAGAGTCTTTCAGAGGGCTGACACAAAAATGTTGCCTGGTCATGGTTAGAACACCAGAGAACATTTGATAACCTCAAACAGCAAGCTGCCAACCCACCAACACTGAGATACTATGATGTCCACAAACCAATAGCGCTTTCCTGTGATGCTTTAAAGTTCGGTCTTGGTGCAGTTATTATTCAAGAGGGCAGACCTACTACCTGTGAATCTAAAATTCTTACCCAAACTGAGATGCAGTATGTTCAAACTGAAAAGGAACTTCTGGCAATTGTGTTTGCATGTTCGAAGTTCCATGATTATATCTATGGCCAAGGTATCCAAACAGAAACTGATCAATCTCTTGTCACTATTTTAAAGAAGCCTACACTTACCACTCCAGCAAGACAACAAAGAATGATGCTTAGATTAGAAAAGGACAAGTTAAAAATGGTCTATACAAAAGGCAAACTTCTTTATCTGACTGATACCTTATCTAGATGACCCAGAAATACCACAGAACAGCTTGATGCAGAGAGTTTTGACTTTGATGTCATGGAAGTGTGTGATTTTTCTACCATGAAACTTGATGAGTTAAGAGACCTTACAAAGACTGATCCAATTTTGCAAAAGCTCAGCCACCTGGTCAATGATTGATGGCCATCAAAGCAATCCTGTGTACTGCTAGAATTACAACCTCATTTTTCATACAAAGCTAAGATGCTGATGGAAAATGGTATAATTTTCAAGGGTCACAAAGTTATTGTTCCGACTTCCTTACAACGTTAATACATCCAGATTTTCCATCATGGCCACTCAGGTTCCAATTCTACCAAAAGAAGGGCAAGAGGACTAATATTTTGGCCTTCTCTATCAAAGGACATTGATAAAGTGCTTTCTTCTTGTTCAGTATACACTACTAAACCACATTTGCAAAGAGCCACTTCAGCTAAGCCAGATTCCTGAACTACCTTGGTCAACAGTAGCTAGCCACTGACATATCTGAGTGGAACAACCAACATTACTTAGTGTTGGTAGACTCTTATTCAAACTGGTTTGAGATCGATTTGCTACCTAACCTAATGTCCATTGCTGTTATTACCAAGATGAAAAATCATTTCTCAGTCCTCACAAAGTTATTTCTGACAACGGTACCCAATATACCAGTCAATTGTTTCAAAGAGTTGCAAAAGCGTGGGACTTTATCCATGTTACAAGTAGTCTGGAATACCCAGAATCAAACAGCCTTGCTGAACGTGCAGTACAGAGCGCAAAGCAATTACTAGAGAGGTCAAAGTGTGACAATATCGATATCTTCTTAAATTTGCTTAATCTCAGACATATACCCTGTGACAACCTACTTGGCTCGCCTGCTCAGCAACTTGCATCTAGGCAAACCAGAACCTTGCCCATCAGTTCTAGTCTGTTGGTGCCTAATGGTAAAAAACAAACCAAAGCCCAACTTTTTAAGAAGCATTCCTTTCAGAAGTCCAGCTATGATAAAATGAGCAGATTTCTTCGTCCGTTGAAAGGAGGAGTGATAGTGAGAATGCAAATGGCAAAAGGCTTTGATCGAATTGGTCAAGTGAGAGGCATGTGTGCCGAGCAAAGATCCTTAGTGGAATCTGAGGGTATAGAATACAGGAAAAACCCGCAGGCATCTTCTTTCTGTGTCAGAAACTGTATCGCAGCATCATACCTGTGATACAGACTCTAGATTTCAGAGCAACCCTGTCAATGTTCATACCGAAGAACATGTCTCAGTATCCATTCCCGTTACTGATGATGTCCCGGATGTCCCCAAAGTTGAACATTCCTTGAAGATAGTCCCCCATTGCTAGATCCAATTCTGACTTTTAGGTTACATGATCAGGTCATATTTCTAGACCTAGTGTAAAACACACTGCAACCTGGACGACTGTTTTATGTTTGTGTAATTTTGTATGATTGCATATCAAAAAATTTGTTCTGTATAACTGCATGTCAAAAGATCATTTCTGTGTAATTACATGCCACTGAATACTGTCATTTAGTACATGGTCTATTCCTCAAAGAGGGAGGATATACAACAGAGCATGTCTATGTAACTTTAAGAAGAATTTCCAGATGTAAGCAGGTGCATATAAATAGTGAGCACGTGCAGACAGCCAGAGTGTTAACATGTATGAATGTGGTAGTTTATAAGTTTAAGTTACAAAGCCTCATTCCTGACGTGTTTGTGTGTAATAAAGCTGCTTGAACTGAACCCACAACAGTTTGTCTGTTTTACCCTGACCAGATGAGTGACAGATGCCATCTGTTTTGACATGTCCAAAAGAGTCGCAATGAATTCTAAACTCTGTACTGGAAATCGGTTTGATTTTTGTCAGGTTTATGGTGATGCCCAGATGACTGGATGTTTGTAACAAGTAATCTCTGGCCTGAATAAGTTGATGCCTGGTTGGCCCAGTGAGGAGCCAGTCGGCCAGATATGGAAACACCCAGAATCCCTGCAGTCTCAGGTGACCTGTGACTACTGCCATGCATTTGGTAAACACCCTGGGGAGTGTGGCGAGTCCAAAGGTCAGAGCCCTGAATTGGTAATGAGTCTCCCAGCCAGAAGTGCAGATGACATCTGGAGAATCTATTCTGATCTGACAGTATGCGTCCTGCAAGTCCACTGAGCACATCCAATCATCCTTTCAAAACAGCGGTAAAATATATTGAACCATAACCATTCTGAACAATCTTCTTTACAAACAAATTCAGGTTGCTTAGATCGAGAATGGGTCTTCGGTCCCAGATTTTCTTTGGCACTAAAAAGCAGCAGGACTAAGTTCCGAATCCTTTTTTATTCGGTTGGGAACTCTTGGATGACTTTTTTTTTGCAGTAGTCTTTGAATCTCTGGTACTGCATTCTTCCTCTGACTAGGTGGAGCATCAGGGAGTTTTCTTTGGTTTCTCTGGTGTTTGAAGGAAAATGGAATATAACCACCTCTGGATATAATCTTTAGCACCCAACTGTTTTTTGTTAGAGCAGCCCAGGTGTCTGGGTGCATGGAAAAATGATCCCAGACTGCCTCAAAAGATGAGCAGTCGGGCACCACTTCAGGGGCGCTGATAGGACTTATCAGAGAAAGTCTCTCTGAAGCCCTGAATCTGTGGTCCCCCCTCTGCCCCAGGACTGCATCTCCCATTGAAACTTCCTCCTCTGCCTCTGTAGAAGAATTCCCACATCAATCCTGGGAAGACCCTTGGGATTTTTGGAAACTGGTTTTCTTGCCACTTTGCTGATTCCTGGAGAAGGTGTGCTGGGCGGTAGAAAACCTAACCCCAATGGCTGACAAGGTCTTCCCTTCCTGCTCATTGTGGATTAGGGTATCTTTAATGGATGGCCCAATCAAAGTGGAGCCATCAAATGGGGTGTTAAAGGGTTCCGCGAAGTCAAAAAGCCTCATTCAGGTGTGCCTCCTAATGGCAATATCTGAGCCGGCTGCCCGTGAGATGCCTTCTGTAGAATGGGAGAGGAGCCTCATGGAAGAATTAGACAGAGAAGAAAGCGTAGCCAGTTGGGGAGAAACCTTGAAGTTCTCCGCTGACAAGGTCTCTGCTAGAGAGTCAGAAATTCTCTAACCACATCTCCCTGCAACAGAATAAAGTCTGCTCAGTAGTTTAATGCTCTCAGCAAGAAGGTGGCAGACATAAACCAGCTTACCAAACCTATCCATCACTCTGGACTCCCTGTTCAGTGCATGGACAGTTAACTGTCTGTTCTGTTAGCTCCTTCTTGGTAGGTGCTGCCACAACCATGCCATCTACCGGTATACTCTTAGTATGGTCTGTCTTTAGGGGAGAAGAGAGAGAACTTGTCTGCTTATTTTGGAATTGGTTTGATCATGTCCAGCTCCTTCCAGGCCTGGCAAGACACTAAATCCACAAGCTCATCTACCAGGGTGAGGGGGGGGGGGGTAGGAGTCGCTCAGGACATAGATGGGCCCATATGGAAAGCCTCCAAAAACACAGACTCTTCAGAGGAAGAAGTTTGGGCCGACCAACCACTTCTCTCACTCAGGATCTCTAAAATATCTCCAAAGGAGACATCCTCCGGTGGTGATCGTGGGGATCCTTCCCCTTCAAAGACCATGTCCTCGATAAGGGACTCCAACGGGGAGTCAATGTACCTCCTCTTGCACGTCTTCTTATGGGGAATTTTCCCTGTGGGAAGTTCAGGGGAAGTCTCCAAAGAAGGGGCTTCCTCTATGGGAAGAGTTTGGAATCTTCTTGAGATGGGCTGACCCTGGACAGGTATGATGGGCTGAATTCTCTGATCCAATGAAGGGGGATGGGAGAATCTTAACTCAGAGATGCCAGATCTTTATGACTTGACCTGGAGAATCCCTTCCTAGCTCCCCTGGAACCAAAGAAATCCAGAGAGAGAGGGTAGGGATCCCCCAATCCATGGTTTCCAGGTAGAATCAGTACTGAACTGTCTAGAGTTGAAGCGCTGAGGGGAACAGTTGGCTCCAATAAGGCTGGAGTTGAATCACTCGCCCCTGGCTCTGATGGAGACCTAGTGCAATCCAATGACATTGCAGCCAAGGCAGTCAGAGTAACTCTCAGAATAGAGGAAAGACAATTCCTCGGGTCTTGACATCGACTCTCTCTCAGGTGGCTACAATCCTGGGGCTCTGATACTAAAGGTCAGATTGGAGGAGCAGACTGCATAGTAATAGGAACACTCACAGATCCCAGAGAGGACGAAGTAGGTAAAATCCCCATCTGGATCGGAGTCTTGAGGATCTTCCATATCATCTTATCCACATGAATCTCTGAAAAGGCTCCTAGAAGACCTCGAGGAAGCCAATGACGATGGCCTAGAATGCCTAATCAGCATCTGCAAAACTCTGGAAGGCACAGACGGGGACACAGATTTTATAGTCAACTCCAGGGTTCAACTCCTTGCTCTAGGATCCAAAGACTTTGGTTCGGAAGCAGAAGTGGAAGGTCTCTGAGAACTGGTTAACAAGGTGGTGCCAGTCAGATCCTAGGAGTGCTTCGGATCCACCAGAGCTGAAGTTACCCTATGATGTGACCCGGTCGGATCAAAGGATGTTGGTAGTTTGGAGGGTGGCTCCAAAGAAGCCCTTGAGGACTTATGAAGGCGTTTCTGTGGATCCACAGATCTAACCACGCTCTTTGAGGGGGTTTGAGCCCCTGGAGAAACAGCAGCAGAAGCAGGTAAAAGCCCTTTAAGAATGAACTTGCTCAAGTGGTCAGCAGTAGCCGTGGGATTAAATCCCTCATAGACAGAAGAAGCCAACCACAGATGTTCGGGTCCCACACAATATACACACATATTGTGCGCACCAGAATGGGGGATTTTATAACTGTATTCTGAGCATTGTTTAAATCTGGTAAGCTTGTCAAACATTATGTGTACAGTAGCAGCAAATGTGCACAGGAGATGTACCACAAGCAGATTCCTAGCTACACCAAAAAGAGTGGGTCTATATCAGAACATCGAAGTATGCAAACTTCGAATGTTCTGATATCGAACACTATTCAACTAACGCTAAGAATAGCGAAGCTGCAGAACAGCGAATTCTTTCCTCGGGGAAATAATTCGGTTGGCTGTTTCTGTGGCTTTGTTATTCTTAGTGCTGTGGTGGAAAGTTATGGGTTGGGTTCAGGAAAGTGTGCGATTGTTTGTACGTTAGGGTTGCGTTAAGTGAGTTAGGTTTAGGGCGCGGGTTAGGCGTGTGTGCGATAGTGACAGACTTTAGGGTTAGGGGCAGTTTAAGTGAGTTAGGGCATGGGTTAGGTGAGTATGCAATAGTGACGGACATTAGGGTTTGGGTTAAGGTAAGTGGGTAGACAGTGTATGTTAGTTTAGTGTAGCGTTACATGTAGGAATTTAAGCGTTTGTGTGTGGTTGCTGTTTGTCTGATGTGCTTGTGTTGTGTGTGTGTGTTTCGGAGCAGTGAATTTTTTCCATGGGAAAAAATTCGCTGTTCTGAATGTTCGATATTTTCATGTTTAGATGTTTTGGGGCTGATGAAATAGCGTTCGCTATTTTCATCTTTCGATAACGTGATATAAACGCAAAGAGCAACACACAAGAAGAAACACTATAGAAGAAATGCAGAAACTAACCACTCTGCTTTTCTTTTCTTTCCTTTTTTTCAACACCAAGTTGAAATTAGCGTGGACCACGGTTCGAGGAAAGCACAAGAGTACAAAAAAGTTCACTCCTAATGTCTGCACAAACTAAAGGGAGGGTAGGAAAGAAAAAAAGAAATAATCAGAAACAGATAAATTTGTCTCATCTGACCACAGTTCAAGAAATCCCACTCTAACAATTTAGCACTTGGGACTTGAGACAAAACCACGTCTGTTACTTCTGGTGGCAAATGAGATCTGAGGAGGCTGGGCAGAGCATTATAAGAAGAGGGAGGAGCTTGAGAATTGGATCCTAGTCTGTGTAAATCCTGCTGAGTCAGATCCAAAGATCGGATCAGTCACCCAACCGAGGGGAAGAATGAAAAGAACATTAGATGTAAAGTTTACATGACAGCAGATTTTTATCCAGGCATCAACCCAACAAGTTTTAGCTAATATGCGTCAGGATCAACAGAAAGGAGCTGGTGGGCTACATCAGCCAGATGTGCCTATGTACTTAAACTGTCAGTGTGTGAACCCAAGAAATTCCAAACAACTAGTGAGAAGAATGACTGGAAAAGCATGCTATTTATATAGTCCATTAAGGAAAGTACATAACATGATAGCTTGCCATTCACCCAAAATTTTTATTGCTAAACAGTAACTGTTTATACAGTGTTTATACAAATTATAACGGCTTTTATACTGAAAATTAACAGCCAAAGTACATTACGTTTTAGCAGGTTAAAAAACTACTTGAAAGAACTAAAACAGCTGTGTCTTGTGATAATAATACATAAAGGCAAATTACTGCAGAACTTCATGGAATCTCAACAGTGTGTACTTACCTTCAGAAAGTTCTTCACACGTTCAGGGTCATAACAGTTGCTCTCTCTGCAGATCCTCTCTACTTCTTTAATCTGCCCTGTTTTACAAGCTGCTTGGATGTACTTGAAATGCACATCAGGATCCTGACTAAAGTTTACAATTGAACCCAAGAAATAGAACAAACCTAAGAGAAAAGAGAAGATTATTGAGATTACATTTGCAAAGGTACAGAAGTCCAAGTACAATCACAAAAACAGATTTTCTATCTGAAAATATGTCATGCACAGCATGCTAATACAAGAGGAAAAAAGTGCTAAAAGTACTTCATGGAGAAATGTAGGGCAGTTTGAAAAGGTGGGTCTTCAGGGATCTTTTAAAAAATAGTCAGCACTAGGGACTCCCCAAAAAGTACAGTTTTGTACCTACCATAAATGTAGATGTTCGAGTGCTAATACAGCTGCAGTCATAACAGATGGGTTTTCCTGCCGTCAGGCAGGTCCTCGGTCAGCCGAATTCCAAAGTATAGGTCCGGCGTCAGTTGTCGTCGCTTCTTCCCTGACATCAGTGCGACAGGGGTATAAAAGAACCAGCCGACACCATTTTCTTCAGTTTTTCTTGCCCCAGATGTCAGGTGCTCCCAGAAGGAAGGCAATACATAAATTTATGTAATAATGCAATGCAATATAATCAAAAAACAGTAGTTGCAAACAAATACACCATAAAAGAATACCCCAATCAGGTTGTATGAGGAGGTGTTAGCCATTAGGCCTGTCCCAAGAGGGGAAGGAGGAAGAGAAACCTGGACTGCAGCTGTATTAGCACTCGAACATCTACATTTATGGTAGGTACAAAACTGTACTATGTTCATCGTGCATACAGCTGCAGTCATAACAGATGGGTAGAATCCCAAAGCTAAAAAAGGGTGGTAGGCACTAGGTGGAACTAGGAGGAGGTAGGATGCCCTGCAAGACTGCAGTGGCCAAGCCTGCTCTAGATTTGGAGTATAATGGTAGGTGATAGTGCTTGGAGAAGGTATGTACAGAACTCCAAGTGGCTGCTTCCAAAATATCTTTGGTAGGAACCCCCCTGAGGAAAGTGCAGAGGTAGCGGTGGCCCTTGTGGAGTGAGATCTGATGCCTGCAGGTTCAGTTTTACCATGAAAAGAGTAACAAAAACGTATGCAGTGGGCTATCCATTTTGAAATTGTCTGTTTGGAAATAGACTTCCCTTGAGCTCCTGTAGCATAGGACACAAAGAGTTGTTCTGATTTTCTGAAAGGCTTTGTTCTGTCCAAATAATAACGCAGCTGTCTGTAAATGTCCAAGGAATGTAGTAGTCTCTTCCCTTTGTTATGAGGATTAGGGTAAAAGGTAGGTAAGTGGATAGCCTGATTCAAGGCTACCCTGTATACTACCTTTGGCATAAAGGACGGATTGGTTGGTAAGGAAACTCTGTCCTGATGGAAAATGATGAAAGGCTGCACAGCCATGAGGGCTTATAGTTCCGAAACCCTGCGAGCTGAGGTGATAGCCAGAAGGAAGGCTGTTTTCCAGGACAAATACTGCAGTTCTGTTGAAGCAGCTGGCTCAAAAGGAGGCAAGGTCAGTTTTTCTAGAATGAAATTGATGTCCCAAGCAGCTGAGGCATGGATTTTGATGGAGGAGAATGAAAGTCCACTGCTTAGCATCTCAGCTAGGTATTGTAATATTTGAGGTAAATTCAGTATTCCAGGATTCTGACCCTTTTTCTCATTCCAGGCCAAAACCGTTTCCATTTTGCGGAGTAGGCTTCACTAGTAGAAGGCCTTCTGGCCTCCAAAATGACATCCTGCACCTCCTTGGAGAGTAGGGTCTGTTGTGAATTTAAGGAATTTTCCATGCGGCTAGATTGAGTGTTTTCAGCTGACTGTGAAGGGTTTTGAATTTGTGCTGAGTCAGTAGAAGAGGCATTAGAGGCAGGATCCATGGTGAAGAATGCGTCAGGCTTCTCAGGAGTGGGTACCAGTGTTGTCTTGGTCAGTCTGGAGCAATGAGAATCATCTTTGGTCTGTCTGCTCTGGTTTTTAATAGAACTTTGGGCAGCAGAGGAAGAGGTGGAAAGGCATAAACTGTCATTGTTGTCCAACTGAAAGAGAGTGCGTCCACTTTCCAGGCCTGTGGGTGAAAGGTCCTTGAGCAGAATTTTGCCAACTGGTGATTTCTGTGGGAGGCAAAGAGATCTATGTCTGGCCTTCCCCCATGTTTGAGTTATCTTTGTAAACACTTGAGGATGCAACTTCCATTCATGTGGATCTGTCATATTTCTGCTTAGGTCGTCTGCCAGCGTGTTTTCTTTGCCTGGCAGGTACTGTGCTTGAAGTTCGATTTGTAATTCCAGAGCCATGTTCCAAAGAGACATGGCTAGCCTGCATAGGGGGTATGAATGGGTTCCTCCCTGTTTGTTTATGTACCACATTACTGTGCTGTTGTCTGTCCTTATCAGTAGCTGGCCTGGATGCAGTAGGTCTTTGAAGGCTATAATAGCATTTATTACTGCTAGCATTTCCATTTGATTGATGTGTAGGTGCTTTTCTTTTTGGGACCATTTGCCCTGAATGCACCGATCTGTCATGTGCGCCCCCCAGGCGTAGTCCAAGGCGTCTGTTGTGATGACTTGATTTGCTTGAGGCTTGCAGAATGGGAGACCTGTGTTTCTTTGGCATGCTTGAGCCCACCACAGAAATTCCTTTTGAAGACATGGAATCAGTGGTATCATTGTCTCCAAACTGTGGCTGTGCTGAGACCATAGGTTTTTTAGGTACCATTGAAGTTTTGATGCAAGATGCCATGAATCCCAGAGCCTGCAGGATTTTCCTTGCAGTCAGCCTGGAGAAAGTTGCCAGTTTTCTGAAGTATTGAGTTAGTTGCCCTTGTTTCTCTGGCGTGAGGAAGGCCATCTGGGTGTTTGTATCCAAGCTGGCACCGAGGAAAATTATTGTTTGAGAGGGTATTAGCCTTGATTTCTTTTTGTTGACTGTGTATCCCAGAGAATTCAACAACATTATTACAAACGCCAGATGTTTCAGAAGTATGTGCCTGCTGTCCGCTTGGATCAGGCAGTCGTCCAGATATGGGTATATTTGTATCCCTTGAAGTCTGCAGTAGGCAATTACTGATGCCAGGCATTTCGTGAACACTCTGGGCACAGTAGATAAGCCAAAGGGCAATGCAGAGAATTGATAATGGGTTGAACCTGCAAGAAATCTGAGGTATCTTCTGCAATGTTGTCCGATTTGGACATGCAGGTATGCCTCCTTGAGGTCCAATGTTACAAGCCAAGACTCCTTGCCCAGCATGGGAAGAAGCTGCTGTAATGTGAGCATCTTGAATTTTGGTACAAGTAAAAATGTGTTTAGGATGGATAGGTCCAAAATAGGTCTCCAATCTTTTCCCTTCCTAGGTAAGGAATAGTCTGGAATAAAAACCTTGACCCTGCTCTTGTGCAGGTACCTCTAATAGCTTTCATGTCCATGAGATCTGAAATTTGTTTTTGTGCCTCTGCCCTTTGACTGTGTGGCAGGTTTGGCATGCCTCTCATTTTTGGAAGGGTGTGAAAGTGGAATCTGTAGCCCCTGTCTATAATGTCCAGGATCCATTTGTCTTTTGTGACAATATGCCAATTTTTCAAAAATAATGCCAGTTTTCCGCCTAAAGGTGCTGCCATTTGTGTCTTGCTTGGCATGCAAAGGGGAAAGTCATTGTTTCTACTTTCTGAATGGCTGTGAACTATCCTCACCACCTCTCTGTCTAGGTGCTTGCCATTGTCTGCCTCTAAATGATCCTTGAGATTGTCCTCTGCCCCTCGGGCGCCTGTATCTACCTCTTTGGGGTCTGTCCGTGGCTAGAAAGGACCAATTTTTGGAAGGGCAATTTCTACTGAAACGTGGAGGTTGTACCTGTAGGAAACCTTTCACTGTTTGCATTGATTTTGCCTTTTCCTCCATTTTCTTTAATACCTCCTCAGCTTTAACACTGAACAATACATCTTTTTGCAGAGGGGCATCTAGTAATTTAGCCTTGACATGATCTGGTAAGGTTTGCTCTTTCAGCCAGGCATGTCTACGTATGACTGATCCTGTAACAGCAGCTCTACACGAGGCCTCTAAAGCATCAAAACCACATTGCAAGGTATGTTTACCCACTTGTTCTGCACTATGTATCAAATCCTGCAACTCCTTCAAGTCTGGTTGTTCAGGTTGTGACATTTTGCTTCTCAACTGTGATAACAGAAACTGTTGGTACTTTAACATATAGAACTGACTGTTTAATGCTCTCATGGTTAAGGTGGCCGAGGTGTATACCTTTTTCCCCCCACCTTTCTAAAGCTCTGGAATCTCTCTCTGAAGGTAATGGATTTTTAGCAGTGGAAGCCTTAATTCCCTTGGGACCCTGTGAAATAGTTTCTTGGTCGGCCGCATGGCTTTTGTATAGGAACTGGTGTGAGTCAGGAACCTGGTAATACCTGTCTGGCTTGACTGGAGCTGGAGGTAAAGAATCTGGGTTAAGGCAGGCCTCCGAATACACATCATCTAGAATGTCTAAGACAGGAGGTATAGCCAGAGGCCTGTGCTGAGGGGGTAAGAGGAAATCCCTAAGCCTTTTCTTGGAGTCTGAATACTCTTGGCCTTCCCAGTGGAAGTGTTCCCTCAAGGTATGTAAGGTTTCCCCAAAAAGAGTAATCCTCAGGGGGGGAGACAGAGAGAATGGACTTCTCTGCATCAGAATCTTCAAAGGGCAGTAAGAATGTTCCTGGTCTTCAGAATGGTCTGAAATAATGGAGGCCTGGTCCGAGGAGAGGGAATCTTCCTCCACTCTGGGCCTTTTGTCCGGGGGGGGGGGGGGAGACCCCTGATTAGAGTAATCAAATCCTCAGCCATTTTGAGCATCTGTTTTTTAGGCATGGGGCTTTGAGAAGGGCCCTGTGGAGCCTGTCTTTTAGTTTGCATGGCTGCTTTAGACTTAGTGAAAACCTTGATGGAAAAAGAATAGGAAGGCCTGTAGACACCTTGAGAGGTGGCAGGTTTGTCTAAACTCTGAGTTTCACCGCCAAGAGTGGCTTCGGTATCTGTAGCCGGGGTAGGGGCCGAAGAGCCTGCGACCTCGAGCACAGAAGACATTGCCAATGAAGTGTAGTCAGGGGCTGCGTAGGCACCTCACTGAGAACCGGACCACCTGTAGTCGGCTTTGGCGTGGTGTCGGTAGAAGTCGCGGTCCTCGTATGTCGGTCCTTATCTCTGCGTTTTTTACTCAAAACTAGAGTCTGAGTATCCAACAACATAATGTAATTAAATTTTTTGCCAAAATAGTGTTGGGCGAACTCCGCCCGATGCTCAATAGTGCGTTTGTTGAATGTAGCACAAAAACGACAGGCCAAGACGTTGTGGTCTGGGCCTAAGCAAGGTATGCAGAGGGAATGAAAATCCTTATGCGGTATTTGCTTCCCACATGAAATGCAATTATTAACTTTGTCTGACATCGGTCTGAGGCAAGAAAAGTTTCCCCAATGGGGTACTTAGCTTTCAAGAAGACTTCGGTTGAAAAATATTCGTAATCTCAGGAGCTGGCCGACCGGCACTTGCGAACTGCTTCTGCTTCGGGCACCGCGCAGCAAGAGATTGGAGAAAATGGCGTTGGCTGGTTCTTTTATACCCGTCGCACTGACGTCAGGGAAGAAGCGACGACAACCGATGCTGGACCTAGACTTTGGAATTCGGCCGACCGAGGACCTGCCTGACGGCAGGAAAACCCATCTGTTATGACTGCAGCTGTATGTATGATGAACATCATGTAAATGACTGAAGGAAAAGATGTCCCAAGCAGAATGCCCAAAAAAGGCAGAAGGCATAGAGCTCCAGAAGAGTACCTGATGCCCCACTGTTAATTCCCAAAATGGTCCAAAAGACTGTTGTGACCTACTGTACCAAATGCATAAGTAAAACTTAACATAACTGTAAATGTTGAAATGATCACAGCTGCAGTAGCCTTAGCTATATGGGTTATATCCTGCCACCTTCCAAACCTTCAGAGCATCTTCCATGTGCCCAAACTATCAGGCAGAGCAAGCTGAGGTGACTAAAACACAAGTTTCGGCACAAAGCCCCTCAGAGCTTTCCTGTCAGCAGAAAAAAAGAGGCTGAGCCCTGAAAGGCCAGTGCTAGGAACAAAAAAATAAATGTCCATATCCTGGCATAAAAAACAAAACAAAAAAAAACAAAGGGGATGGAGGGAGGGAACAGCTACTGCAGAAGCGATCATTCAAACATCTACTGTTATGGTAAGTTTTCCAACTGTACTATGCTCATATTGACCACTGCTGCAGTAGCCTTAGCTATACGTGTAGATTACCTTAGCTAACTAAATTTGGGTGGTGGAAGAAGAGTCCAGAAGCCCCGCAAGAATAGTCCTAGCAAAGCTTGATGTAGACCTAGAAAAGTAATCAAGCTTATAGTGCTTTGTAAAAGTATGCAGAAAGAAACAAGTAGCAGCTTCTAGAATACTTACAGAATCCAACCCCTTCCATAAAAGCACAGATGAAGCCAAGTCCTGGTCTTGACCCTGTCTGCAATAGTTTTGTTATGGTGAGTATAACAAAAGGTAATCACTTTAGACAACCATTTGGAAATAACCTGCTTTGACACAGGCTGTCCCATCTTTACCTTCACAAGAAATGAACTGATCCAAAGAGCTGAAAGACTTGGTTATGTCAAGTACCGGAGTTGTCCGTGGACATCCAAGGTATGGAGTATCCTTTCTCCCTCTCACTTGTAGGTTCAAGACCTAAAAGGTTTAGAGTGACAGCTTTTCTTGAAGTAAACATGGATACCACTTTAGGCATAAAAAAAGAAGTTATGTTCTTACCATAACGTTCCATGTGAATTGTTCATCTCGCCTTTCTTCTTACGCACGGGTTCGGAGCCGAGTCGGTCACATCGCAAGCTCTGCATCAAAGAGAAGCTCGAGGCCCAGTTCCTATCCCATGATCCCCTGCTGCTATCTCTCAGATCTAGTTTGCTAAGAAACCAGACTTCAATAACATAACTAAACCCTTTCCCAACTCTCTCATCCACACGAGACTGAAATACTCAAATTATATACAGACAGGCATACAGTAATGAGTACACCTAAAGGAAGCAGATAGTGCCAGGTAACCCCAAGAAAGTAACCAGATACCAGTCATAGCCGTTCTTCCAAAACGTGGAGGGGGATGGAGGGAGGGATTGTAAGAACAAAGGCGAGATGAACAATTCACATGGAACGTTATGTTAAGAACATAACTTCTTTATGTGAAATTGTTCGATCTCGCTGTTTGTTCTTACGCACGGGTAGCGTCCCTAGCACCGCAACCCTGGGTGGCTCACGGAAGAACATTCCTGACAACAGTAGAACCAAAGGAAGCCCTGTCCCTGGAGGTCCTGTCCACTTTGTAGCGAGTAATAAATGTATGAGGTTTGGCCCAAGTAGCTGCCGCACATATGGTATCCAATGGTAAACGATCGGCGTGGGCTAGAGAAGTGGAAACAGCCCTGGTAGAATGAGTTTTAGGTTTGAACGGGAGACAGCTTAGAGGGTGAATAGACAAAATTTATAATCAGACAGCCACTTAGATAGCGTGCATTTTGTCACTGCCAGTCCTTTCTTATTTTCCGCAAAGGAAACAAAAAGTTGATCTGATCTCCTACATTCCTTGGTTCTGTCCAGATAAAATCTCAACTGTCTGTGGATGTCCAATTTGTGTAACATGTATTCCAATTTATTAGAATGGTTCCTGAAAAAAGTGGGAAGCTCAATGGATTGATTAATATGAAATACTGAACATACTTTTGGCAGAAAGGATGGATTGGTACGCAAGGTGACCCCGTCTGGGTGAAAGACTATATACGGGGGTCTAATCGACAATGCCTGTAGTTCCGAGATTCTGGGAGCTGAAGTGATTGCCACCAGAAACAGGGTTTTCCAGGATAGATACTTAAGTGGACACGTCGAAGCTGGCTCGAAAGGTTCCAACATAAGTTGAGACAGTAATAGATTCAAATACCGGGTTTCGTATGGGTGGCCTGAGATGGAATGTACCCTTCATAAATGCTCTACAAAGTCTGTGGGACATAACTGTAGCTCCCCCTTCACCCACATGAAAATTTGATATGGCAACTAGTTGAACTCTTATCATGGATGTCGAGGATCCTTGATGAAAGAGTGTGGAGAGAAATTCTAAAATTTTGTGTATAGGGGCCACTAAAGGGTCTATACCCTGTCTGGAGGCCCAATACGCAAAACGTTTCCACTTGCTCCTATACAGTTTTCTTGTGGAAGCTTTGTGGGAAGAAACTAAAATGTGCTGCACTGCCGGGGATAAAAGGTCCGACCCGGCTAGGTTGGGAAGTGGAGCAGCCAAGCTGTCAGTTTGAGGGACTGAAGAGATTGGTGAGGAACTCCTGATGAGTGGGTCAGCAGGTCTGGCACTGGTTCCAGAGTCCAAGGTTCCTCCATCTGGTGAGCTTGTAGAAAGGGAAACCAGATCTGTCGAGGCCAAAATGGTGCTATCAAGATCGTCCTTCCCAGACCTTCGGCTTTCTGTAGAAATTTGGGAATTAATGGAATAGGAGGGAAGCATAGAGGAGACCCGGGGGCCAATCGTGTACCAGGGTGTCCCTGGGGACACCCCCCCCCCGGGGAGGGGGGTAGGGCAAAGTAGCTTCTACGTTTGGCATTCCAGGGGGAAGCAAAGAGATCGCAGCAAGGCTGGCCCCATCTGCGGAAGATGTCCTCTGCAACTTGATTCTTGAGGGACCACACGTGAGGTAACAGGATGGCTCTGCTCAACCTGTCCTTCCCACTCCTCTGCCTCTGGAGCGGGTATCGCTAGGTGCAGACTGGAAAGATCCCAGAGTCTTCCGGAACCACATTTTCCCGCCTTGTTGCCCTTTGGGGTACAGTCTAGTGGGGGCGGAAAAACGGACCCCTACAGCAGACAGGGTCTTTCCCTCTTGCTCGCACCTAGTGAGTGTCTCCTTCACTTTGGGCCCAAACTAGGAGGCACCATCAAACGGGGCATTAGTAAAGGAAGACTTAAAGGCTTCCACAAAAGAGCACAGGTGCATCCAGGATTGTCTCCGCAGAGCAATCGCTGAGGCTGCCGCCCTACTCGAACCTTCGGCCGCATATATGAGCCTCATGGACGAGTTAACTATTGAAGTAAGGGTGTTAAGCTGTGCTGTCATCTTGTCTGAGACAGCAGCATCTATGGTACCCTGGAGAGCATCTCTAAACTCTGTAATGAGATCTCTCTGAAGGCGCGTAAAATGGGTAAGGTAGTTCAGCGATCGCATGGTAAAAGTCTCTGAGCTAAACACGCACTTCCCATACCTGTCCATAGTCCTAGAACCCTTGTTAGGAGGATGAACAGAGGAAGATGCTTTGGACATTTCCTTTTTGGTGGCTGCCGCCACCACCATAGCATCAACAGGGACTCCCTTGGTAAGGTAAGCTTTATCTTGGGGGAGCAGTAATATATTTATTTGGTCTCAGAGGGACTGGTTCTACGATATCAGGGGCCTCCCATGCCCTTCGAGCTATTAATTCCATTAGCTCGAAGGGCGGAGTCACCCAGGAAGTGGAAGGTTGAGCCCCAAACGCCTTAAGTAACACCGACTCATCCTCAGTGGGGGCAAGTGTCTGCCAGTCACCCCTATGTTTTAAAATTTCTAAGATGTCAGCGAATGAGACATCCTCGGGGGAGGACCGTGGGGACCCCTCTGACTCATCCAGGTCGGAGTCCGAGGTCAAGGATTCCTGTGGGGAATCAATGTGCCTCCTCTTACACAATCTTTTCCTCAGAATTTCATCAGAGGGGACATCTGGTGAAGCTTCCGAGGAACAGGGTTCACCCTCTGGGGCTGACTGAGGCATTGGGTCTCTACGCTTGGTGGGGATCGAGGGCGCAGAAGCAGGACATGGTCCCTTCTGGGAAGGAGAAGTGGAATCTGATGATGTGAGTGTCTGAACAGACAAGACCTTCCTCATGGCGTCGAAGGCACCGGAGCCCCGGGCCGAGGACTCCATCGGATCCGAAGAACATGGTAGCTTCCCCAGTACTGGAGCCACGGGCTCCGATCCAGAGGACGGAGCCGAGCTAATCTGCACCGAGGCCCCGAGGGGAAGAGTCGACAACGAAAGTTCAGTTCAACTCTCCACCCCCGGAACCAAGGCGAGACAGTCGGCTCCGAGACCCCTCGACAGTCTCCGAGGGTGTCGAGGTCAGTGGTGCCGACAGCACTAAGGAAGGCTTCGGCACCTGGGAATCAACAAATATCAGATTCTCGACTCCCGGCTCCGAAGACTCTATGGGTCTCGAAGGAGGATCTATGGATGGGAAAGGGAGGGCTTCAAGTTTTGAAACCAGCTGGGACGAAACTGCAATGAGTTTGGACAGAGCCGTGTTCTCCATAGGGTTCTGTACCACTCGATCCACATCGGTGTCCGACATCGCTCTGGAAGAACGGGTCGAAGGGGCTGAAGAGGTCACTGAGCAAAGGATTGAAGTCGGAGGCACCTCTGACACCGGCTCCAAGACCTGGGCCTCAATTCGAGACGATCGTTTGATGCTCAGTTCCAAGGTCTGTGGAGCCGGCGACCGAATCTTGATCGAGGTGCTCGGAGCCGAAGACTTGGACTCAGATACCTTCGAAGCCTTCGACCCCTTTGAAGACTTCAATGCCTGGTCGGTCTTCTCTAAAGTCTCTTGAAAATCGGGCTTTAGAAGGCCCCTCTCAATAAGCTTCCTGCGTCTCTCCATCATGACCCTTCCACTAAAGGAATGACAGATAGAACAGTCTTACTGAAGGTGGAGAGGGCCAAGACAGTAGACGCAGGAAGTATGATTGTCCGTAATGGACATCTTCTGTCCACATTGACAGCGCTTGAATCCTGATTTAGCTTTCTCAGACATAACTACAAGCTAACTTTAAACAAGCGTAGAAAAACACACAGCAAAACACATTAAACTATAGGTGTAAATATAACTGCAAAAAACACACAGAGTATACATATATATATATATATATATATATATATATATATATATATATATATATATATATATATATATATATTATATATAAAAATAATTATTACCTAATATTAATAACAAAGGTGAATAATTATAGAAAAAGTTCTGTCAGAGCCCTGACAGAAAAAAAAAGTACAGTTTTGTACCTACCATAAATGTAGATGTTCTAAGATCCACATTGCTGCAGTCCTGACACTTGGGTAGTCCGCTGTCCCAGTCGGCCTAAAACCAAAAGTATAAGGCTGACGCGGTCAAAGGCGCGCGCATTAGTGGCGTCAGTCCAGGGGTACAACAAATGCATGACGACCGTCATTTCCTTAGTCTTTTCTTGCCCCAGATGTCAGAAGACCCTAAAAGATAAGGCCAAACCAAAAACAACAACACAGCAAACACCCTGTACCAAATATATATACAATATATACAAAATCAAAGGTGCAATCCCACCCACACAACCACCCCTAAACACAGAGGGGAGGAGGGAGGACTGAGCAAATGTGGATCTCGAAGGATTGGACTGCAGCAATGTGGATCTTCGAACATCTACATTTATGGTAGGTACAAAACTGTACTATGTTCTTCATCTCACATTGCTGCAGTCCTGACACTTGGGTAGAATCCCAAAGCAGAGAGGATGGCAAATCACAAAGAAGCAGGAGCTGACAACATGCCCTGTAAAATAGCAGTGGCAAAACCAGCCCTAGATTTAGAGTAGAGAGGAAGGTGGTAATGCTTAGAGAAAGTATGCACTGAACTCCAAGTAGCTGTCTCCAAAATATCAGTGGCAGTAGCCCTAGTGGAATGAGGCCTAATCCCAGCTGGAATCTCTTTGCCATGATGGGAGTAACAGAAAGTAATGCAAACCCAATCCACTTAGAAATAGTTTGTTTTGACACAGGCTTACCCTGAGAACTCAAAGCAAAAGAAACAAACAACTGCTGAGACTGCAAAAAATCTAGTCCTGCTAAATAATATACGTAATTGCCTGTGTACATCTAAAGTGTGCAAAATCTTTTCCCCTTATTTTGGGGATTTGCATAAAAGGTAGGCAAATGAATAGTTTGGTTTAAAGCCACACTAGAAACCACTTTAGGCAAAAAGGAGGATTAGGCATTAAAGATACCCTATCCTTATGAAAAATCAGGAAAGGCTCAACCTGCAATTCAGACACCCTTCTTGCAGAGGTAATGGCTAACAAAAACAGTCTTCCATGACAAATATTTCAATTCAGCAGTAGCTGCAGGCTCAAAAGGTTGTAGAGTGAGTTTCTCCAACACAAAATTGAGGTCCCAAGCAGGAGTAGGGGTCTTATATTCTTTGCCCTCTAAGAAATTGCTTGAACAAAGGATGAGAAAACAGTGGTGGGTCACAATCATAGTGAGCTGAAATTGCAGCATGAATCTTAATGGAAGAGAAAGACAAACCTTTGTCCAATAACTCAGTAAGATATTGAAGAGCCACACTCAAATTTGGCTCAGACACATCCAAATCCTTTGCTGCACTCCAAAACAAAAATCTCTTCCATTTTTCTGCGTACACTTTCCTTGTACTAGGTCTTCTGGCTTCCATAATCACATTCAAAACTTGTTGAGGAAGCTGAGACCTGCTATGGCTAAAAAAAGAATATGCCATCTTAAGCATATGCTTCTTAGGTACAGACCCTGAAGAACTAGGGGTAACACCTGAAACAAAACCTGGCCTGCCCCTGGGAGAAGCCTTGGAAACAAGAACAGCTACCTGAGAAGCCCCATCCGCCTGGCCTACCTCCTGAGAGGTCATCTTGCAGTAATAAAAAGTCTCCCTGGGATTCCAAAGAAATTTCTGGCTGAACCTCTGGCTCCACGAGCCCTCTAAAGAACCGGCGACGTCCGCACGGGTTCTTCTTCCAGCCTTTTTGCTTTTGTGTCCTGCTTTTTTTTTTAGGCGGGCGGCCGAGCATCAGACGGGCATTTTTATAATTACCGCTTCCCCAAAACTAACCTGGCACAATCTAATTCTTCTTCTTATAGTTGCGTTTAAAATCTAGCACAAGACAGCCAACAACGTCGCGTGCTCAGCCCTAAGCAAGGTTATTCACTTTTCTGACATCGGTAAAATACTGAGGCAAGAAAACCAAAATATTCCAACAACGGGTACTTAGCCAACTTGGATTCTGAAAAAAACGACTCGGAAAATCTCAACAGGACTACCCAAGTGTCAGGACTGCAGCAATGTGAGATGAAGAACATCAGCCTATTGCCTAGGAGCAGCCGCTCCTACAACTATAACTACTAATATTAAAGGATATACCTAAACAACACAAACATACACACACAACCTAAAAACTAACTTATTAATAAAAAAGCTGTTTTTAAACGTGAATAAGTAAAGTTTTACTGGCCCGAGCTCTCCGTTGACGCGACCTGTTGCAGCGGCAAACTAGATCTAGGGGATAGCACAGGGGATCATGGGATAGGAACAGGGCCCCGAGCTTCTCTTAGATGCAGAGCTTGCGATGTGGCCGACTCTGAGCAGAGGCTCGGCTCCGAACCCGTGCGCAAGAACAAACGGCAAAATCGAACAATTTCACATGAAAGAAGGCTTAGATCGCAAAGAAACAATGTCCCTATGAAAATGAGACGGGGGTGACGCACCATAACATTTTGTAACTCAGAAATCCTTCTTGTAGAGGTCAGAGCAATCAGTAAAACTGTTTTCCATGTTAAGAACCTCAAGTCATCCAGATTATCTGATTCAAATGGAGATTCTCACAGAAAATTAAGATCCCAAGGAGGGGCCACTGGTTATCTTGGAGGCCTCTTATGAAAAACCCCTTTCAAGAACATTTTGACATGAGACTGCACTGAAAGAAGAGGATCCATGAACAGACCTGCAGAAATGCAAGACAAATATGATAATATGAGATATGTCCTACACAGACGCTCTCAAGGCCCTATCTTGATATTCCGTCTCCCACAGGCTTTTGATGGGAGATCTATGCCTGGCATACGGGGCACTGTCAGACCCCACTCTGATGGGCCTCCTGTAGATCCACAAAACAAACTGCACCAGAATTACCTGTTCTAAAGACCTAAACCTTGCTTGTGATATAAACAGGACCTGCTGGAGAGAGAGGTATGCATCCCAGAGATTACCCCATCCATGGAAAAGGCTCCCTGTCCATGAGAAGGAGAGTTCCTCCCTAACCCAATTCAAGTGCAACGTGGACAACTGAATGGGAAACTGGAAATTCATCCCTGGTTTGGCACCTATGTCTCTAACGGATAGAGGTAACCTGTAAATGATTCATCTACCAGGCCCATGCTTACACTTATCAAGGGTATGAGAACTTGTCAGAGATTTGGGATGCATGGCTAGGCTTAAAAAGACCCTTGTCGTTAGCCTAGTAAACACCTATGAACAAATGAAAGGCTACATTACAGTAATTCACAAATATTGTAGAAATAGAAAACAACTAACCCTAAATGGGTGATAGTTACATTCTTGGCATCAAACAGAAAACTTTCAATTGGCTAATGTACGATTTTCGGCTAGCAGGCTTTCTTTCAAATTTTTTGGCCCCACTATAGAATTGTTTTAGCAAGGGGTGAGAGAAGACGAGTGGGCTCAGTACTATAATGTGCTGAAATGGCAGAGAAATTAATCTTAACTGACGAAAAGGATAGGTCCTTGTGGAGTATCTCTGTTAAGTACTCTAGAATATGAGGTAAGCTGGGCGCCGTTGTGGCCATCCCCTGAGCCTGGCTCCAGGAGCAGTATCTTTTCCACTTTTCAGCATAGGATTTTCTGGTACTAGGCCTCCTTGCCTCTAGAATGACATCCCACACCTGCTTATTGAGGGATGCTAGAGGAGAGCTCATGGAACTGGCCAGGCTGCAAGGTTCAGGGTTTGAAGCTGACGGTGCAGAATCTGGCCCGCCTGCTGGGACAGCAGTGAAGGGGTCTGAGGCAGGTGCCATGGTTGTAGCAGTGTCGGACTGCGCAAGAGGGGGTACACCAGTGCTGGCGTAGCCAGTCTGGTGCAATCAGTATTGTTCTTGGCTTGTCCTGTTTGATCTTTAGTAAAACTTTCAAGAGGAGAGTCAGAGGGGGAAAGGCATAAACCGAGAGGCTTTCCCAGGTAAAGGACACCCACTTTCCAAGCTTGACTGTGGGGAGTTCTGGTGCAGAATTTGTTCAAAGGTTGTTTTGCGGGGAGGCAAACAGGTCTACCTCTGGTGTCCCCCATTTGTTCCTCAAGAGGTTGAATATTTGGGTTCTAGTTTCCATTTGTGTGGGTCCATGAGATTTCTGCTTAGGTCGTCTGCCATTGAATTTAGTTTGCCTAGCAGGAAATGAGCTTGTAGATACACTTGGTAGCTCAAGGCTGTGCTCCACAGAGCCATCGCTAATCCGCAGAGAGAACAGGAGTGGGTTCCCCCCATGCTTGTTAATGTACCACATAGATGTGGTGTGTCTGTCCTTACAATAGCTGTCCTGGGAGAATAAGGTCTTTGAAGGCTGTCAGAACATTCTGTACAGCTAACATTTCTTTTTGGTTGATATGCAGGTGCATCTGTCTTGGGTTACATTTGCCCTGAATGCACTGCCCTTCCATGTGAGCCCCTCGTGCATACTCTGATGGATCTGTTGTTCAAGTTTGGGTGGCAGGGGTAAGAGTGAAAGAGAATCCCTTGCTGTGGTAGCAGGCCTCTGCCCACCAAAGGAACTCTGTCCTTAGACAAGGAAAGATAGGAATCATTGTTTCCAGGTTCTGAGAATGTTGACACCATAAACTTTTTAGATACCACTGGAGTTTCCTCATATGCAGGTCTTGCATATGGAATTAGCAGAATGCAAGAGGCCATGAACCACAGGGCTTGCAATATTTTCCTTGAAGATAGCTGGGTTTTTGTGGCCAATAGTTTGAAATAGGTTGTCAAATAAACTTGTTTCTCCGGAGTGAGGAATGCCATCTGGGAAGCTGTGTTCAAGCTTGCTCCCAACAATACAAACTATTGGCAGGGTACAAGGTGAGATTTCTTTTCATTGAATGTGTACCCCAGTGAGGATAGAAGTTTCTTTACAAATGCCAGGTGCTGTAATAGCAAGCCCTGGCTTTCTGCCTGAATCAGACAATCGTCCACATACGGGTAAATCTGAATATTTCTCTGCCTGCAAAATGCAATGGCTGGAGATAGACACTTTGTGAACACCCTGGGTGCAGTAGAGAAGCCAAAGGGAAGTGCAGAGAACTGAAAGTGCATGGAGCTCGCCCGGAAACATAGGTATTGTCTGCAGGATTCTCTTATTGGGATGTGCAGGTAAGCTTCCTTCAAGTCTATGGTTGCCAGCCAGGCATCCTTAGCTAGCATAGAAAGAAGCTGTTGAAGAGTCAGCAGTTTGAATAATGGAACAACCAGAAATGTGCTAAGAATAGAGAGGTCCAGGGTAGGAAGCCAGGAATTTTCTTTTCGGAGTACCAGAAACAGTCTTGAATAAAAACCTTGTCTCCTTAGTTCTGCTGGGAAAGGTTGAATAGCCCTGATACTGAGAAGGGAAAGAACCTGCTATTGGGCCTCCGCCCATTGATTTGGGGGGTGGTCTGACCAACCATTTGGGGTTGGTAGTGTGTGGAAGTGGAATCTGCATCCTTGGGAAACTGTTTAAAACCCATTAATGGGTAATGATTTCCCAGTTTTTTACATGCAGGGCGAGCTTTCCTCCTAAGGGAGCAAGTAGTTGAGCAAGACTTGGAAGGGTTAAAGTTAAGTCACTGTGCCATTTTTCCATAGGGGGTGGCTTACTACTCCCTGCTTTGGAAGTGGGAGCCCCACTGCTTAGATCTGTGTGTAGCCTGAGACTGAAGTCTTGGTGGCCTGCTGTTCCTAGGTTTGAACTGAGAAGGCCTGGAAGGGACTGGAAAGGACCAGTTCTTTAAAGGCCAATGCCTACTGAATCTGAGAGGCTGTACTTGTAGGAAATCTAACAGTTTGCATAGATTTAGCTATTTCCTCCATCTTTTTGAGGACTTCCTCCAATTTGTTGCCAAAAAGGCAGTCTTGGTTTAAGGGTGCATCCAGTAATTTAGCTTTAACATGATCTGGCAGGTTTTGTTCCTTAAGCCAAGCATGCCTTCTAACTACAGACCCAGTGACAGCAGCCATGCAAGATGTTTCTAAAGCATCAAAACCACAATGCAAAGAAAGTTTACCAACTTGTTCTGCAGAATGCATTAAATCTTGCAAATCTTTGTGTTCAGTACATTCAGGAATCAACATCATTTTCTGTTTAAGTAGTCCCATAATTTGCTGCTGATACTTTAGCATATGAAACCGGTAATTTAGAGCCCTAATGGCCAAAGTAGCAAAAGTGTAGACCTTCTTACCCCATCTGTCTAAGGCTCTAGAATCTCTATCAGAAGGGGTAGGGTTTTGGCAGCAGTAGCCTTAATGCCTTTTGGTCCTTGGGAAATGGTCTCTGGATCAGCAGTAGGATTCTTTAAAGAGGAACTTGAGAGTGTCAGGTACTCTGTAGTACCTGTCAGGTTTTCTGGGAGCTGGAGGTAAAGTGTCTGGGGTAAGGCTAGATTCCAAGAAAACATCATCTACAACAGCCAGAACAGGAGGGATAGCTAGAGGCCTATGTTGAGGCAGGAGTAAGAATTCCTTAAATCTCTTTTTATACTCAGAATAGTCCTGGCTTTCCCATCGGAAATGCTCCCTAAGGGTATGCAAAGTTTCACCAAAAGAAAAATCTTCTGGAAGAGAAGCAGAGGGAATGGAATCCTCTGCATCAGAATCCTCATAAGTAGATAAGGGCAAATCCTGGTAATCAGAAGGAGCACATATATCAGATTCCCGATTAGAAGAATCAGAAGGAAATTATGTTCTAGGTCTCTTAGAGGGGGAAGGTTGGCTTCCCCCAATTAAGGTAATAAGGTCTTCAGCCATTCTAAGCATTTATTTTTGAGGCATATGGGCCTGAGTCACTGGTTTGGTCGTTGGTTTTCTAGGTGTAGTGCGAGTTTTAGGCCTGAGGAATTAGGTACTTCTAGTTGGAAACAATGCTTTCGGTTTAACATGAAAGTCTGTAGGCCTGAATACACCCTCATACACCCTCAGAAGCCGGTGCCTGCACAGCGGCTCCGGACCCATCCAAGGTAGAGACATCCGCAGGTTCCATAGTCGAAGAAGCATCTTGCGGCATACCGGACTCCGAATGGGTCTCAGTAGAGGCTTGCGAATCTGTAGTAGCGGGTATCAGGGGCTGCAAAAGCGCCTCACTGAGTACCGGCAAACTGGTGACTAGCTTAATAGAAGCTTAGTCGGTTGTTTAGAACCTATGCAGTCTGTCTCTGTCTTTATCCTTGCATTTTTGTTCGGAAGATCAGTAGTCGGATGGCATAACGAAGCCATTTCAGAGTATGGGGATCGAGAACTAAAGTATTTAGCAACAAAAATTGCCCAATGATGAATAGTTCGGGCATTGAACAAGGCACAAAACCGACAGTGAGGGATGTCATGGTCTGGGCCTAAACAGGTGACGTAGTAAGAATAAAAAGCTCTATGAGGTATTTGCTTTCCACAGGCAAGACAATTGTTAATTTTTTCTGACATCGGTTAGAGCAACAAACAAGGATCCCCAACGCGGTAGTTAGCTTTTTTGAAGACTTTGGATCTGAAACTCGAAAATTAGAAGTTATGTACTTACCATAACGTTCCATCGGAGTAGGTGGATTCATTTGTCTGCAACCTGTGGGTATGGATCCGATATCGGATCCAAACCGGCATGGTTTATTCAGCTATGGATCTGAGCTCCTAGCTCCTCCCCTCACCCATAATGCCCTGCTCTCCCTACATGACCTCAGATCGAGTTTGCCCTGCACCAACTACCCTAACCAAAGGGTAACACACCCTATGCAGGAAACTGACAAGGCCAGGGGGATAGGAGGACAGGATGATTGCAGACAAATGAATCCACCTACTCAGATGGAACGTTATGGTAAGTACAGAACTTCTAAATCTGTAGTAGGAGAATTCATTTGTCAGCAACCTGTGGGACAGAGTCCCCAGCTACCTGAATCTTGGGTGGCCATCATGGAAGGATATTCCAGAGCACCGCGGAGCCAAAGGATGCTCTACCTCTAGAAGTGGCGTCCAGCTTATAATGAGTAATAAAGGTATGAGATGAAGCCCAAGTGGCTGCTGAACAAATGTCATCCAGAGGAACCCTAGACTTAAAGGCCGCTGAAATAGAGACAGACCGGGTCGAATGAGCATGGACTCCCTCCGATGCGGGCCTCCCAGAGGCTTGGTACGCCAACAGAATATACTGAGAAATCCAGCGTGACAAAGAAACTTTGGAAATTGGTTTACCCAGACTGAATTTGGCAAAAGAAATGAACTGGTCTGATTGCCTATGACCAGCTGTCCTATGAAGGTAAAAACGAAGCTGCCTGTGAACATCCAAGGAATGCAGCTTGTATTCGCCTTTGTTTTGATACTTAGGGAAGAAAACAGGGAGGTTGATGGACTGATTAATGTTAGCCTCCAAAGCTACTTTAGGAAGAAAGGAGGGATTGATCCTGAGGTACACCCGGTCCGGATGAAAAATCAAATAAGGCGGTTTCATGGACAGGGCCTGAAGCTCTGAAACTCTCTTAGCCGAAGTAATGGCTACCAAAAAAGCAGTCTTAAAGGACAAGTATTTAAGATCGACTGTGGCCGCAGGTTCGAAGGGGGGAGCGGTCAAGGCCTGAAGTACCAAGGAAAGATCCCACGGGGGAACCGTTTCTTTGACTGGGTCTGAGCAAAAAGGTGCCTTTTAGGAAGGTTTTGCATAACTTAGCCGACATAAGAGACCCTGAATCGTGTCCAACATGGTAATGAGATATGGCCGCCAGCTGAACTTTGACCGTGGAACTACTGGCGCCATCATTAAAGAGAGCAGTAAGGAAATCTAGAACCAAAGGAAGGGGAACTGTGAAAGGATCTAGGCCTTGCCGCTCTGCTCAAATGGAGAAAAGCTTCCATTTACTGCGGTAAATATTTCTGATAGAGGGCTTGTGGGCCGCTACCAGAATGGCCTTAACTGGGGACGAGATACCGGGAGTCCTGATTAGGAGTGGAACTGGAGCAGCCAAGCAGTCAACTTCAGGTTGTCCAGGTTCGGAGTCGGCAGGTTCGACGGGTGTGATATCAGATCCGGAATGGGATCCAAAATCCAAGGTGGATTCACTGAATGAGACCTTAGGTAAGGGAACCAGATCTGTCGAGGCCAGAACGGGACAATGAGGATCATTCTGCACCCCAACCGAGAGGCTTTCTGAAGTACTTGTAGCATCAGAGGTAGAGGGGGGTATGCGTAAAGAAGACCGGGAGGCCAAGCATGCACCAGAGCGTCTCTCGGAGAATCCCCTGGAGGGGGGATTAGAGTGAAAAAACTGTCGCACTTGGCGTTTAAAGAAGAAGCAAAGAGAACGCAACAGGGAGTCCCCCACTGTGCGAAGATACGTTTCGCTACTTGAGAATTGAGAGACCACTCGTACGGGGAGAGAATGGTGCGACTGAGCTTGTCCGCTAGGATGTTGGTCCGACCCGGAATATGCGTTGCGATGAGAAAGCGGTTGGTGGAGATCACCCATTCCCACACTCTCATGGCTTCTCGACATAAAGGGTAAGACCTGGTTCCCCCCTGTTTGTTGATGTACCAGACCACCGACATGTTGTCTGATTGAATCGCAATTGTTCCCAGGGGAAGGAGGGCGTGAAGTGCTTGCAACGCCAAGAGCACCGCCCTCATTTCCAGAACACTGATATGCAGGGAGGTCTCTGAATCGCTCCACGTGCCTTGGACCATCCGGCCCGCAAAATGCCCCCCCCCCACCCGAGGTGGGAAGCGTCGATGGTCACTGTGGCGAGAGGGGGAGATGCACAAAAGGGGCGGCCCCTGTGGAGGTCCGGAGAATGGAGCCACCGCTTGCAAGCCTTGCTGATCGCAATGGGATGATAAAGGGGGAGGGAGAGAAATGACCATTGCACCTGAAGTGTCCATTGAAGCACCCGCATTTTGAAGCGGGCATGCGGAAGAAGAGTAATCGCTGCCGCCATAGACCTTAGCGCCCTCAGGACCAATTCCGCAGATGTTGAGCTGGAGTGAAGGATGGCCCGCACCTGGAGTCACAGATTCCGAACCCTGTCGGTTGTGAGAAAGGCTCTTAAATTTCTTGCGTCTAACCTGGCTCCTATAAATTCTATTGTTTGAGTAGGGACCAGGTTGGACTTCCCTATGTTTACCATGATGCCTAGCTTGGGAGCTAGACGAAGGAAGGAGTCTCTTGCCAAAGAGAGTAGATGCCTTGTTGGGGCAGTGAGAAGCCAGTCGTCTAGGTACGGAAAGACCTGCACCCCCTGAAGCCTCAGGTGGGCCGCAACCACTGCTAACACTTTGGTGAACAACCTGGGGGCTGTGGTGAGACCGAAGGGAAGGACCCTGAACTGGTAGTGACTGGCTCCCAGCCGGAAGCGAAGAAACCTCCTGGATAGTCTGTCCATCCGAATGTGGTAGTACGCATCCTTGAGGTCTATAGAGCACATCCAGTGATTCTCCCCTAGAAGGGGGAGGATGGACTGCAAAGTGACCATCCGGAACTTCTCTTTGGGAACTGACAGGTTCAACAGGGACAGGTCTAGAATGGGTCTTAAGTCCCTCGTCTTTTTGGCACTAAAAAGAACCTGGAGTAGAACCCTGATCCAATCTGGTCTGGGGAGACAGGCTGGATGGCTCTCTCAGCAGATGGCCAATTTCTGCTGAAGCGGCCTCCCTCTGATCGGGTGGAACATCGGGGAGGATTTTTAACTTTGGGACATGAAGAAAGGGGATCTTGTAACCTCTGGATATAATCCGGAGTACCCAGCGTTCTGATGTAATGGACTCCCATGCCGCTAGGTGCTCAGAGAAACGTCCCCCGACTGCCTCCAGAGTGGAGCAGTCGGGCAACCCCTCAGGGTTGCTGCATGTGCCGTTCAGAGAAAGGTTCCCTGGACCCAAAGTTCCTGGGAGCCCCTCTGCCCCTAGGGCGGCGTCATCCCTGTACTCCTCTGCCGCGGAAGGACTGGTTGTCCGGAGCGGGTTGGGAATGCTGTGACTTCCGGAACCACATCTTCTTCTGGCCCTTTTGGTTCCTAGAGTAGGACCTCTGGGGCACAGAGAAGCAGACTCCGACGGCAGACAGCGTCTTCCCGTCCTTCTCGCTCTGAACCAAGGTATCGTGAACCATCTTGCCAAAAAGGGCAGAGCCATCAAAGGGGGCGTTCGCGAATGATGCCTTGAAGGGCTCTGTAAAATCGCAGTGGCGGAGCCAGGCCTGCCGTCTTGTGACTAGGCCTGCTCCCGCAGCTCTAGCGGCTCCCTCGGTAGCGTGGGAAAGTAACCGCATAGAGGTGTTAGTCACAGAACGAAGAGTGGCCATACGGGTGGAGTGCAAAAGTTTGTCCTCCTCCGATATGGACTCTGGGGGGGATGCAGCGTATTCCTTGATAAGCTCGCACTGCATCCTAATGACGTGTGCCAAATAGTTGAGCGCCCTCACTGAGAAGGTCGCTGAACTAAAGATTCGCTTCCCCAAACGGTCCATCATCCGAGACTCCTTGCTCGGGGGATGGACTGAGGGACTCTCCAGGGCGAGTTCCCTCTTAGTGGCTGCTGCCGACAACATGGCATCTACCGGGGGTCCCTTGCTCCAGTGGGCATGGTCAGCAGGGGGGGGCCAAGGATCCTGTCGGGCCTCTTAGGGATTGGCTCCACGGTGTCCGGGTCCTTCCACGCCCTGGTGGTAATAAGGTCCACCAGGGGGTCAGCAGGAGGGGACACCCAAGAGGTAGACGGGCCCGCTTCAAATGCCTCCAAGAACACTGACTCGTCCGAGGAAGACTTTGGGGCAGACCACCCACCTCTAATCCGTAACATTTCCATGATGTCTCTGAAGGAGACATCCTCAGGGGGTGATCTTGGGGAGCCTTCCCCTTCCTCCAAGTCAGTGTCTTTGGTCAAAGACTCGGGGGAGTCTATGTGCCTCCTCTTACACAAATGCTTGCGAGGTGCTTCTTCGGGGGGGGGCTATCTGAGGAGCCCTCACCAGCAATGTCCAGAACCATAGGAACTGCTTGGGGCAGTGAAGCAGGCTGTCCCAGTGGCCGGGTGATGGAAGCCTGGCCCAGAGCAGATGGAGTGCGGAACAAAGCCGAAGCAAGGGCCGGGGGTCCGGATGCCCTCAACAGAGCCCTCTCCACTACATCAAAAGCCGAGGGGGAGCCAGCCTCGACAATAGGATCCGAAAGTCTGCTCCCCCTCGGATCTGATGAGCGGATCGGAGCCGGCGCCGAGCCCCTCGGATCCGAGGGACTAGTGTGCTCCGACAAGGACGGCGCCGAAGGCACAATGAGTCCCTCGGATCCGAAGCTCGGGCCAAGGCTCCGAGAGGGCGGATCCGACAGACTCGAGGGCAGGGTCGGATCCGAAGTACCCAGTACTGTCGGCGCCGACCCACCCCAGCTCCGAGGCTGCCCTGCTCCAGGCGCTCCGAACCCGGGTAGCGGGTCGGAGAAGGAGCAATGGGCTTAAAAAAGGGGGTCGAGCCCCCCCCCCCAGAGGGGGGGGGGGAGGCCAGGAGCACTCCCATCTGCATCTGGGCCTGGATGAACCTTTGCATCATCCGGTCCAGATCAGCATCGGAGAGGCTGTAAATAGACCTCGACGAGGCTACCGAGGTAGGCCTTGAGTGCCGCCTTGATAGCCTCGAAGGAGGTCGGGTCTCCTCATCCTCAGGCTCCAATGAAAAGCATGGGGACTGCAGCCGAGGAGGGGGAGAGCCAGCAGCCAGAGAGGCCGGAGGAGAAGCCCGCTTAGCCGGCGGGGCCGAAACGGAGGTCTCGGCCCGCCGCCTGTGGTGCTTCTCTCTCCGGTCCTTTTTCCTGGCTTCCCTCTCCTCCCACCCTTTGGCGGGAGTTTGAATCCCGGGTGGAGGAGGGGAGCAGGCAAGGCAGGGACTGCCAAGCAGTGACCACCAAGGGGCGGGGCGAGCCGAGTCTGGGGGCAAGAGTCCCGCCAAGACCAGCTTTGACCTCCGCTCCTTCAATGCCCTGGGGTTGAACCCTGCACAGATTGAACACCCTGAAGTGAGGTGTTCAACCCCAAGGCATCGAATGCACCGAGTGTGGCCATCAGCAGGGGAAAGCTTATGGCCATACTCGGAGCACTTTGGAAAAATAGCCTTTGGGGCCTCAGACATCACTTTTTTTTTTTTTTTTTTGTAACAATAAAATAAACTAAAACACTCACACAAAGGCCCCAACACACACACCAACTAGGAACCAGTGAGGGGAGGGTAAAAACTAAATTAAATTAACCCAAAAAGGATATAAACCGAAGGGAAACCTATAACTTTCACTCAACTAAAAATTTTAAAAGTTTTAAAATCCTTTTTTTTTTTTTAAACAATAATAAGACTTAGCTTTTGGAGCTCTGATGACCCAGCCTTCACCATGCGCGGCAAACTAGATCTGAGGTCATGTAGGAAGAGCAGGGCATTATGGGTGAGGGGAGGAGCTAGGAGCTCGGATCCATAGCTGGATAAACCATGCCGGTTCGGATCCGATATCGGATCCATACCCACAGGTTGCTGACAAATGAATTCTCCTACTACAGATTGAAAATTTCAGGAGTCGGCCAACCAGCACTTGTGAATTGCTTCTGCTTCAGGCACTGCACGGCAAGAAAGACTGATATAATGGTGTCGGCTGCATGTTTTATACCCCTGACTACCTGATGTCATGAAGAAGCGACAGCATCAGACGCAGAAATCTGAAGACTCTGGTATTCAGGCAAGCTGAGGGCTACCTGCAGGCAGATAACCTAAAAGAGATGACTGCAACAGTGAAACAGGAAGAACATCTGGAGATAAAAACATTCCTCATACTTTCAAAATTTGTCAGAACATTTGAGCCTGACAATTCAAAATTCTGAAAATCAAATTTGCAGATTATATACTTTTCTTCCATATATAGCAATAATTTTCTCATCGTTATCAGAAAGAGAAAGATTGGAATTAAGTGCTTAGCAGCAGTGGAACCGACTAAAGCTACAACTGCTTGGTCAGGTTTTAGATTAGTGTATAAAAATGTAAAATACTAAGGAAAGTACGGTTGTGTACACTTATCATAAATGTAGACGTTCAAGTGTATTCACTGTTGCAGTCATCACACTTGGGTTTATCTGTCTGCAGGTAGCCCTCAGTCGGCCTGAATACCAGTGTCTTGGGATTTCTGCGTAAGATGCTGTCGCCTCATCCATGTCAGGGATATAAAACATGCAGCGAATGCCATTACATCACTTTCTTGCTCCAGATGTCAGGAGCCGCCAAAATAAGACGCAATCAAATGGTGTGGAACACTTCCAATTATTGCTGTCTCTTTTGGCTTTTCCGGTTAGGGGTCGCCACAGCGGAACTCCAGTCCGCTAATGATTGGAAGTTGATTTTTACGTGCAGAGTTACCAGCCCTGATGCACAGCCTTCAATGAAGGTATGCCCATTCACGCATGTCTCCACACAGAAGACGCTCAAGCTGAGAATCGAACCGGACAGCGTCTTACTGTGAGGTGACAACTCTACCGCAAGACCACCACCGTGGGTGTGTGGAACACTTCCAGTAAAATGTAAATATAATTTCCATAAGATATGGCCAAGGAGGAGGATAGGTAGAAAGTACAGAAAGACAGGAGGGCTGGAGGGAGGGTAACCAGGACTGCAACAGTAAATACACTCTAACATCTACATTTATGGTAAGTGTACACAACTGTACTATGTTCTTCGTGTTTTTTAGGCATAGAGGCCTGAGCATGCAGCCTAGGCATCTGTTTTCCAGGCAAGGTTCGAGGTTTAGGCCTTAAAAGAAGAAGGAGGCGTCTGTTTAATATTCAAGTCCATAGGCCTGAATACACTCTCAGAAGCCGGTGCCTGCACAGTGGCTCCGGACCCACCCAAGGTAGAGACATCGGCAGGTTCCACAGCTGAAGCATCTCATGGCATGCCAGACTCCAAATAGGTCTCGGTAGAGGCCTGCGAGTCAGAAGTAGCGGGTATCAGAGGCTGCGAAAGCGCCTCGCTGAGTACCGACAAAGTGGCAACTGGCTTAGGTGAAGCGCTGTCGCTAGTTTTGGACCTAGGCGGCCTGTGTCTGCCTTTATCTTTGCGCTTTTTCAGAATACCGGTAGTCGGATGGCTCACCGGCATTTCTGGATAATTGAACAGAGAAACAAAATATTTAGAGGCAAAAATATACAGACGATGGATAGTGTGTTGATTAAACAAGGCACAAAACCAACAGCAAGGTATGTCGTGGTCAGGGCCTAGGCAAGCAATACAGTATGAATGAAACTCTTTGTAAGGTATTTGCTTTCCATAAGTAATGCAATTATTAACTTTTATTGGCATCGGTAAAGAGCAAGAAATAGTTTCCACAACGGGGTACTTAGCTTTAGTTGAAGACTTTGGTTCTGAAACTCAAAAACGAAAATTTCAGGAGTCGGCCGACCGGCACTTGCGAACTGCTTCTGCTTCGGGCACCGCACGGCAAGAAAGACTGATGTAATGGCATCGGCTGCATGTTTTATACCCCTGATGACCTGACGTCATGGAAGAAGGGACAGCAACTGACGCAGGACCCAAGACTTTGTTAATCAGGCAGACTGAGGGCTACTGCAAGCAGATAACCCAAAAGGGATGACTGCAACAGTGAAACACGAAGAACATCGGTGCTCTGATGAGGACTTATGGGCCTTGTGTTTTGCCTTTTACCTCTGTCACTAGCCGGTGAAGAGGGGTCCGAACGAGGACGTTTCTTGTCCATAGGAGGGGATGAGACCTCTGTCGCAGAAATAGCCTTCGAAAAAAGGCGAAGCAAGTAGGCCCTTCAAAATCAGTTTGTTACTACGTTCATTCAGCGACCGCTGACTGAAGCTAGCACAGATATCACAAGGGGGTTTCGCCGACAAATGCGGAACCCCCAAACACTACACACACTCTTCATGGAGGTCACTATTCGGTAGTTTACCACTGCAACAAGAGCAGTGTTTAAACCCCATAGTTCCCTTCTTTTCAGACATCCCAGAACACACACTCACGCAAAAGGGAAAGCACGAGGAAAGTTAGGAAATGAAGTAAGAGAGGAAATACCAACAATGGTAACAAGATACCACAAGGGTAGAAAGTTAGAAAATAACAACTGTAAGAAAGAGGTACCTTTGGGTAGAGCTGAAACAATATACATATCAAGAACAGACTATAAAGAGAAAAATACTTTTACAAAAACTTGTAAATATATCAGAAAAATCACTTAGCTGGAGAGCTCAGTGAAACGCTGCTATATGGCTGTGCGGCAAAAGAGATCTGAGGTAACTGAGCAAAAGGCACTGTGGGTAGCAGCTTAGCTCGAGAGTTTTTTGGTGCACGCAAGCTTGGTATTAGGCCGGCACGGTTCCAAGGGTTCGGAACCGAACCCATCAGTGATGAATAGGAAGAGGATTAACAACTTCAGATTGTAATTTTTCTCCTAAGGCAACTTGCGTGTGCAGCAAAAAAAAAAAAAAAGTTTTTATTTATTTTATTTTACATTTGTTGACTGGGACAGTCCGACTAGATGCATGTCCATTTTCAGCAAAGGCCCGGGGGAGAAAAGCTCCAGGTAAAAAGAAACATGAAAAACATGTTACAATTATAATTTTGACAAAGAGTACACAAGCTAACAATAATAAACATGTTTCACAGGTTAGAGTTAAACCCTGGTGAAAGCCAGGGGTAAATTAAACAGTAGCTGATTAATAGATTTTACATAATGTAGAAGAGAGTTAGCCAGGCATGATACAAAGACATAGCCAGTTTAGTGCCAGATGTTGTTTGAGTCCAGTTTTAAATTGACCTAGGGAGGAGAGTAAAATAATGTCAGCTAGAAGTGAGTTCCAGGATTTGCCTACAGAGTTTGCAGAGAAAGAGTCAGTCACCAGCTGCATTGTTAATTTTGCTTGTCTGAATTAGAAGTCTGTTAGAGGATCTAAGCAGGAGTATTACCCGGACTATAAAGGATTTTATAAGCCATGATCAGTTGGTTATACTGAATTGGACTGGGTAGTTCAAGCCACCCAATCTGGTTAAGATTGATGCAATGATGTGTCCTAAAAGGCAGCAGATTTAGTATCTAACAACGTTCAGAAAGACAGTTTTCTATAGTGTTAAAGGTGGACTGGGAAGCAGGCCATACGTCTGTTGGAGATGTGGCGGAGCAGATCAGGGTGGAGTCATCAGTGTACTGGATACAGCTCACTTTTGGGATGACGGTATACAGGTCGTTAATGAAGATGGAAAACAGCAGGGGCCCTAGTATATAGCCTTGTGGCACTCCAAGGGTGTTGGGTAGTAGGTTAGAGAATTTGCTCTGCCAAAGAACAGCCTGCTGTCTCCCATTCAGGTAGGATGTAAACCATTGAAGGGCCTTAGTATCTAGACAAACTGTTTGCAGGGTGTGCATTAGAAGTTGGTGGTCAACCATGACGAATGCTTTAGAAAAATCCAAGAAGAGGGCGGAGGATATGTGACTGTTGTGAATATGGTTTATGGTGTTGGTGAAAGCTAAGTAGTGCTGTGGTGTGGACAGAAGCCATGCTGGGTATTTGCCATGAGGTGATTCTGGATTAGGTGGTGCACAAGTTGTCTGTGAATACATTTTTCCATAATCTTTGCAAGTGGAGACAGTATGGCTATTGGTCTATAACTGGAGAATTCAGTAGAGTGGGACTACATAGGATATTTTCCAGATGGTGGGAAGTCTAGCTTCTGTTATGGTTCGATTAATTATGATTGATACTGGGGGTAGGCAATAGCATCAGCTGATTTTTGAAGGTACTCTGGGGAGTTGATCAGCAGAGTTTGGTGGGTTTTAATTTTTTGATCAAGGTACGGGTAAGTGACGTGGCCACTGGTTGGAAGCTGAATGAGGGGGAAGTTTCTAGGTGTTGTACTTTAAGGACCAGGAGAGCTAGGAGGTAGTTGTCTTGCTAGGGCTTGAATTGTCTCAGTAAAGAATCAGTTAAAACTATCTGAAACATACTCGGGGAGTTTATCAATAGTAGCAGCTGGGATGGGGGTAGATGTTTGTCCAGGATGAAGTAGATTATTCAATGCTGCCCAAAACTTCTGGGGGTTGTTTTGATTTACTGTCTGTAAATTGCAGTACTATTGTTTTTTGTCTTGTAAAATGAATTTTTTGGTTTCTTTCCTAGATTGCCTATATTTAATTTGATCTTGGGGGGGTCTTCAGTAGAACGCCATAAAGCCCATACTTTGTTTCTATGGGTAATTTTGATTCTAGACCCTTTAGAAAGCCATGGCACAGTTTTTGCTTTTTTTCTCTTTGAACGAGTAGGTGCAGGCAAATCTAGGATCTCAAGAAATCTGTTATTAAAGTATGCAACTGCCTCCTCTAAGGGGGGTGTTTTAGAATAGACCAGTTAACATGAGTTAAGTTCTTGTTGGAATTTGGCAGGATCAAAGTCTTTTTTGTTTCTAACTTTTCTGAGTAAGGGTTGTTGGGGATTAATTGCTTTGTGCTTAACTATATAAGTGAGAAGGTGATCGCTTAGGCTGTTGGGGAGGGCACCAGCAGTGTACAGCTGGGGGTGACTATTTATGAGTACTCGGAGTATACTTTCTTTTTGATTGGGTTTACCTAGCCTGGTAGGGGTGGATACGATTTGATTAAAAGATTGCAGGTTAATATGGGTTGATGGGGATTCTGAGGAACATGTGGTCCAGTCTATGTTAAAATCCCCGAGTAGTAGGGTTTCTTGGGGGTAATGACATGATATCCAGTGCAGGGTGTCTTCAAGTGTAGTTATATTGCTACCTTGGGGAATATACATGCAGATGATATTAATGCATTTACTTTTGTTTAGTTGCAATCTAGTTGCAAGAATTTCGGAGTTATTAATCTGCGGTGGATGCGTTACATCTATGGTCACATTTAACTCAGATTTGTAGAGTATAGCTACCCCTCCCTCCTTCCTGGAAACACGATCCAGCCTGTGTATGTTATACCCAGGTGGTAACACTTCCTTGTCTGTAGTGTTAGGTTTTAACCAGGTTTCACAGAGAATCTCCGGTGAGTGGACAGCCAGAAGTGCATTCAGTTCATGGTACCTTGTTATTAATGCTTCTAATATTGAGATGGCAGACTAGGAGGGAGTTAGATGGTCTACTGACTGTAGGATTGTAACTTACTAGTAGAGGGGATGTATATATCAGAAGTGGATGGGCCAGGGTTGGGGTGAATGTCACCACCAAGTATTAGGCTAAGTCTGTACTTAGTGATAAGCTTCAGGAATTTATTTATAAGTTTGCAGGTGTCTGGAACTAGGGCTAATGTGGCAGGGGTAGGTGTGTTGATACGGTGAACAAGACGTTGAGCAGGACCCGGCATTATATGTATAGTTGAAGGTGGGAAGACTTACAAGCTGGGGTGATAGTATGGCCCTTTGGGATTTGAATTCCCATGAGAAACTGTTTTTCATACAAGGTAAGGAGGTATGGGACCAGCAGCAGGGGAAGTAGAGGGGAAATCAATCATTGTTGGTGTACAGCTATTGCGTTAAGGAATTGTACTTCCTGGTGATACACCACCAGAAGAAAGGGTGGAGGTAACTATACTGGTAGAGGATGGGAGAATGCCAGATTAAAGCTGACAGGTGCTAGTATAATGTAGCTAGAGGAAAGGGGTGTGGTGAAATAACCTAGATGAAAGCTGATTGGATGTAGTAAGTGGGGGAGTGGCTATTTTACTATAAATGTAAAAGTAGTGGGGGTGTTTGGGAATAGGGGGGCACAGAGTGGGGTTATTGCAATCAACAAGGTTTCCTAGGGCTTTCTAGAGCTGTAAGGTAAGTATTTTAGCTCTTAAATTACACCAGTTTTAGCACTTAATTTTGCTAGCTATAGATTTGCTATTTTTAATACAATTTTTAGTAAGAGTCCTATAAATGTATTTCTAGGGAAATTTTAAGGTTAGGAATGCAATAGCTGGAGGGGGCAAGGGTCAACTACACTTTAGGTAATGTTGTGAGTTAACCAATTTGTATAGGGGACAAACTGGGGATACTGCTCAACTTACTTGCTGTGAAGGCACAACGAAAAAAGGGGTAGGGAAGGTACAACAGCTACAGGATGAAATGAATATGAGTTAAGTAGTAGAAAGTTTGATTAAAGATGGCACCCTAGGATGGGGATGACTAATGCAGGCAATCAAGGGGTGGGGTGGGAGTAGCAGAAAGGGAGAATGGAGTAGAGAGCAGCCAGAACAGGATTAACTAGGAACTCATGGATCCTTCCCCCACAGGGAGACGGGCTGAAAAACTATCAGTGTAAGGTGAGGAATAAGCTTAAAAATATCAGTATATAACAAAAGACTGATCTGAGTAGCTGTGGAATACTTTAAATAATTATTACAGCAAGCACACAAACAGGATTGTTTGGCAGTTATGGAAAGAGTTGTGATTAGTATAGAAACTATTATGAAAGTAAAAGCAAAACTTTACCAAATTAAAAAGTAAATGCTTGGGACTGGAACACTGTGCGAGTGTAAAAGCCTGATTCAAGGTATTATAGCCCAATCTAGTGGCAATTGGCTGGATTCCTTCACTGTTGTTGTGCATACACCTTTAAGCCTCAATAGTTTACAAAAACTAAACTTGAATTCACCTATTACAATAGAAAATCTGGAGGGAGTCAGGTTCTTGCTTCTCCGAGGTTTTACTTAGTTAAGATAGCCAGCTTCAGTGGAGAAGGTAGATATTGCTTTATGCAGTTAATCCCAGGTGGGGGTGGGGGTCACACAGGAAAGAAACCCGTGCAAACTGAAAAATAAAGGTAAATAAGGCAGAATTAGTGCGAAGGTTACAAGAATGTGAAGTGGAGAGCATGCAAGGAATAGAGATGGAGAGCAAAATTAATTACATTGCATACATTACAATTAAAATTGATTATATTGCATACAGTATCAGCTCTGTAAAACCACAGACTAACAGCAGTAACATGTAGCCTCTAAGTCAAGTGATAAAAACTGTATAATTCAGCAGTGAATACACAAAGGGTATAATGCACAAAGCAAAGTATGGCTGTTTTAGGACAACAGTTCTAGAGTTATGCTATTCAGTAAGAACAGTAATATGAACTGTGTTGTTCACTTAGCCTTCTATAAAAGCAATTGTAAAGTCCAGCCTGCAAGTCTTCTAAGTACAGTAGCATGCCATAGGAATGCTTACAAATGTAATCAAAACATGAATAACCTCTGCAAAACAGTTAGCAGGATGCCTGGCAGATATTCAACAATTAAAGCTCTACCTTCATAAAACAAGATAAAAATAACAAGCAGTTTGTAAGTTAGAACATTAGCTAGCTCTCAAAACATACAGGAGTTCTGAACAGCAGTTACAGCTCAACACCATCAAATAACTCAGTAGTTAACAGTAATAACCAAATAAATCAGCAGCTAACAGTAATAAGAGGACAGTAATGCAAATTAGCTGTAGTATACATGTGATACTGCTCAACTGTGCTGGCACACCAAACAGAGGGGTAGGGAAGGTACAACACCTACAGGATGAAATGAATGTGAAAAAAAGAAAATTAAAAAAAACACAAGCCGACCATCGATCCTCGAAAGCCTCCGGGGTTCATACTTTTTGTTAACAGTAAAGTTCTGAAGGGCTTTGCACCCGAAATATTCTTTTAGTAAGCTCAGCTCAAGCTGCCTGAGAGATCGGATGCATGAAAGGTGCCCTGAAGCTTTATAAGCTGGTCATCTATTATATCCTTGGCAGGATGTAACCCATTATAACTAAGGCTACTGTAGCAGTGATCAATATGATGAACATTGAACAACAATGTTAACTTCTGAAAGTATAGTTGTGTACACTTACCATAAATGTAGTTGTTAGACTGTATTCACTGTTGCAGTCATCACACTTGGGTTATCCTGCCAGGGGCTGCCTTCAGTCAGTCCGAATAGTATTTCTGCGTCGGTTGCTGTCCCTCCGGGACTGACTTCAGGTCATCAGTGTATAAAACAGGCAGCCAACGCCATTACATCAGGTTTTTCTTGCCCCAAATATCAGGAGCCCCCAAACAAGGAGCTAGGTTATGGTTGAACACCACCACCAGTAGAAAGTAAATACCAAATAGCCTGTAAAGAGTGAGGAAGGGGGAGAGAGAGAGATAAGGGGGATGGACAGTGAGAAACCAGGACTGCAACAGTGAATACACTCAAACATCTACATTTATGGTAAGTGTACACAACCGTACTATGTTCTTCATGTATCACTATTGCAGTCATCACACTTGGGTTGATTCCCAAAGCTGAAGAAAGTACAGTTGTGTACACTTACCATAAATGTAGATGTGCGAGTGTATTCACTGTTGCAGTCATTACATTTGGGTTATCTGCTTGCAGGTAGCCCTCAGTCAGCCTGATTAACAAAGTCTTGGGTCCTGCGTCAGTTGCTGTCTCTTCTTCTGTGACATCAGGTCATCAGGAGTGTAAAACATGCAGCAGACATCATTACATCAGTTTTTCTTGCCCCAGATGTCAGGTGCCCCCCCTAATGGGAAGCAATTAAATCTATAAATTTACAAGGTTATAACTCAAACAAAAAAGCAAATACACCAAAAAGCTTTTAAGCATTGAAAAGGACAGAAGAGGTACAGCCAAACGAAGTCAGGGGGCTGGAGGGAGGGTAACCAGGACTGCAACAGTGAATACACTCGAACAACCACATTTATGTTAAGTGTACACAACTGTACTATGTTCTTCATGTTTCACTGTTGCAGTCATTACATTTGGGTAGATTCCCAAAGCTAAGGATGGGAGGAGGAATTTAGATAACATTAGGACCAGCTATAAGGTCCTGCAAAACTGCAGTGGCAAAGCCAGCTCTGGATTTAGAGAAAATTGGCAAGTGGTAATTCTTGGTGAAAGTATGTACAGAACTCCAGGTAGCAGCTTCTAGGATGTCCATGGTAGGTACGCCTCTGAAAAAGGCTGTAGAGGTAGGTAGATGCAGCCCTGGTTGAGTGGGATCTGATCCCCTGTGGGATAGGTTTTCCATGGTGCTTATAGCAGAAGTGAATGCAATGGCCTATCCATTTGGAGATGGTTCGCTTTGAAATAGCTTTCCCCTCTGTCCCTGCAGCAAATGCCACCAGCAGTTGTTCAGATTTCCTTTGAAGATTAGACCTGTCCAAGTAGAATCTAAGCTGTTTGTGCACATCTAAGGAGTGCAGCATCCATTCCCCTTTGTTCTGTGGATTAGGAAAGAAGGTAGGCTAATGAATGGACTGCTTAAAGGCCAAACTGGATACCACCTTTGGCATGAAAGAGGGATTGGTCCTGAGAGACACCCTGTCCACATGAAAGATGATGAAAGGCTCCACTGCCATAAGGGCCTGTAATTCAGATACCATTCTTGCTAAAGTGATGGCTAAAAGGGATGCTGTTTTCTAAGAAAGGAATTATAAATCTGCAGTAGCAGCTGGCTCGAAAGGAGGAAGAGTGAGTTTCTCCAATACAAAGTTAAAGTCCCAGGCTGGAGTTGGAGCTCTCCTGGGTGTGGTCTTAAATTTTTGGCTCCTCTGATGAACTGCTTAAACAGTGGAAGAGAGAAGAGGGGAGGTTCTGTGTTACAATGAGCTGAAATGGCTACGGTGTGAAGTTTTATTGAGGAAAAAGACAGGCCCTTGTGAAGCATCTCAGTTAAGTATTGTAAAATTTGAGGTAAATTGGGCACTGCTGTGCTCATCCCTTGAGATTGGTTACAGGCACGTAATCTTTTCCATTTTTCAGCATAAGATTTTCTAGTACTAGGCCTCCTTGCCTATAAAATGACATCCATCACTGGTTTACTGAAGGATGGTAAAGGAGAGTTTAGGTAATTAGCCAAGCTGCTAGGTTCAGTGTTTGAAGCTGAGGGTGCAGAATCTGGTTCACCTGCTGAGACAGCAGGGTAGGTGTCTGAGGCAGGTGCCATGGGGCCAACAGTGACAAACTGCGCAGGAGGGGGTACCAGTGTTGGTGTAGCCAGGCTGGTGCAATCAAAATCATCCTTGGTTTGTCTTGTTTTGATCTTTAGTAGTACTTTGGAGAGCAGAGGCAGAGGAGGAAAAGCATAAACTGATAGTTTTTTCCAGCTGAAGGACAGAGCATCCACTTTCCTAGCTTGTCGGTGGGGAATCCTTGCACAAAATTTTTCCAATTGACAGTTCTGGGGGGAGGCAAACATGTCTATATCTGGGCTCCCCCATTTGCTTGTCAACATGTTGAAAGTCCTTGGTTCCAGTTTCAACTCATGTGGGTCCATGAGGGTTCTGATTAGTCCATCTGCCAGTGTATTTAGCTTTCCTGGCAGGAATTGAGCTTGTAGATGTACTTGGTAGCTTAAGGCTGTATTCCACAATGCCATGGCTAGTCTGCAGAGGGGGTAAGAATGTGTACCCCCCTGCTTATTTATGTACCACATAACAGTGGTGTTCTCTGTCTTTACCATTAATTGTCCTGGAAGAATGTGGTCCTTGAAGGCTGTCAGAGCATTCTGTACAGCTAACATTTCTTTATGATTGATGTGAAGGTGCATTTGAATTGGGTTCCATTTGCCCTGAATGCACTTCCCTGTCAGGTGCGCCCCCCATGCATAGTCTGATGCGTCTGTTAGGGTTTTAGATGGCAGGGGGTAGTGTGAATGGTAGTCCCTTGTTTTGGTGGCAGGCCTCTTCCCACCAAAGGAACTCTAGGAGTAGACAAGGAATGATAGGAATCCTTGGTTCTAGATCGTGAGAATGCTGACACCATAGGCTTTTTAGATACCATTGTAGTTTCCTCATATGCAGTCTTGCATATGGAATTAGAAGAATGCAGGAGGCCAAGAACCCCAAGGCTTGTAGTATTTGCTTTGCAGAAAGCAGGGTTTTTGTGACCACTCGTTTGAAGCAGGTTGTCAAGTGAATTTGTTTCTCCAGCGTGAGGAAAGCCATCTGGGAAGTTGTATTCAAGCTTGCTCCCAGGAATATAATTTGTTGACAGGGTACCAGGTGTGATTTCTTTTCATTTATGGTGTACCCCAGACAAGTTAACACCCTCTGTACAAAAGCCAGATGATTCAAAAGTATGTCCTGGTTTTCTGCCTGAATTAGACAATCGTCCAGGTAATGGTATATTTGAATATTTCTTTGCCTGCAAAATGCAGTGACTGGAGCTAGGCATTTTGTGAATACTCTGGGCGCAGTAAATAAGCCAAAGGGCAGTGCAGAGAACTGATAGTGCGTGTTGACTGCTTTGAAGCATATGTATCTTCGGCAAGATTCCCTGATTAGGATTTGCAGGTATGCTTCCTTTAAATTTAGTGTTGCCAACCAGGCATCTTTGCTTAGCATAAGAAGCAACTGGTGAAGAGTCAGCATCTTGAATTCTGGAATCACCAAAAGGTGTTTAGAGTAGACAGGTCCAGGATAGGAGGCCATGAATTGTCTTTTCTGGGTACCAGGAAAAATCTCGAGTAGAAACCTTGTCCCTTTTTCTCTTCTGGTACCAATTGAATAGCTCCTATGTTTAAGAGAGAGAGGGTACTTGCTTTTGGGCCTCTGCCCACTGCTTTGGAGGTAAATCCGGCCAACCGCTTGGAGTTGGTGACGTGTGGAAGTGAAATCTGTATCCTCGCGACACTACATTTAAAACCCATTTGCCCTAGGTAATGAGTCCCCAGTTCTTTGTATGAAGTGCAATCTTTCCCCCAAAAGGGGCAGTCAGTTGAGAAGTGCTTGGAAGTTTAAAAAATAAGTCACTAAGACAATTTACCATTGGGGGGGTTATTACTCCCAAATTTTGAAGTGGAGGCCCCCCACTGCTTTGTCCTGTGCGTCCCCTGGGACTGAAGCCTCGGTGCTCTGCTGGATCTGGGTTTGGACTGACAAGGTTTGGAAGAGAGAGAGACAGGAAAGGACCAATTCTTAGAAGGCCAATCTTGGAGGTTGTACTTGTAAAAAGTCTTTAACAGTTTGCATAGATTTAGCTTTTTCCTCCATCTTTTTAAGAACTTCTTCTGTCTTGTTGCCAAACAGGTGGCCCTGATTTAAGGGAGCATCCAGTAATTTTGCTTTAACATGATCTGGCAAGGATTGCTCCTTAAGCCAAGCATGCCTTCTAAGTACAGACCCAGTTACCGCAGCTCTGCAAGATGCCTCTATTGAATCAAAACCACACTGCAATGTACGTTTACCAACTTGTTCAGCAGAATGCATAAAATCCTGTAAATCCTTATTTTCAGCACAATCAGGAATCGACATGATTTTTTGTTTAAGCAATCCAATAATATGCGGCTGATACTTTAACATATAAAACTGGCAATTCAAGGCCCTAATGGCCAAAGTTGCAGAAGTGTATACCTTCTTACCCCTTCTATCCAGTGCCCTGGAATCTTTATCAGAAGGGGTAGGATTTTTGGCAGTAGTAGCTTTAATGCCCTTGGGTCCCTGTGAAATGGTTTCAGGATCTGCAGTAGGATTTTGAGAGAGGAACATCTGAGAGTCTGGAATCCTGTAATATCTATCAGGTTTTCTGGAAGCAGGAGGTAGAGAGTCAGGGGCCATACTAGATTCCAAAAAGGCATCAACAATATCCAGTACCGGAGGTACAGCTAAAGGCTTGTGCTGGGGCAGGAGTAAGAAATCTCTAAGCCTCTTTTTAGAATCACAGAAATCCTGACTTTCCCAACGAAAAAGCTCCCTGAGAGTTTGCAAGGTTTCACCAAAAGAGAAAACCTCTGGGGGGAAACAGAGGGAATAGAGTCCTCAGCATCAGAATCCTCATAGGTAGATAAGGATAAATCCTAGTCATCAGAGGAAACAGAAATTTCAGAATCCTGGTCAGAAGTATCATAAGCAAACTCAGTCCTAGGTCTCTTAGAGGGGGAAGGTTGGCTTTCCCTGATTAAAGTAATAAGGTCTTCAGTCATTCTTATCATTTGTTCTTTAGGCATAGAGACCTGTCCATGTGGGTCTGGGCATCAGTTTTCTAGGCATGGTTCAAGTTTTAGGCCTTGAAGAAGATGACGCTGGTTTAATATGCAAGTCAGTAGGCCTGAATACACCCTCAGAAGCTGGTGCCTGCACAGCGGCTCTGGACCCATCCAAGGTAGAGACATCTGCAGGTTCCACAGTTGAAGCAACTCGCAGCATACCAAACTCCAAATGGGTCTCAGTAGAAGCCAGCGAATCTGAAGTAGCGGGCATTAGGGGCTGCGAAAGCGCCTGAGTACTGGCGAACTGGGCGGCCTTGTCGGTCTTTATCTTTGCATTTTTTCAGAATGTCGGTAGTCGGACGGCTTACCGAAGACATATCAGGATAATTGAACAGAGCGCCAAAAAATGTATAAGCGCAAATATACCTATGACGGATAGTTTGTGGTTTAAATAAGGCACAAAACTGACAGTGAGGTACGTAGTGGTCAGTGCCTAGGCAAGGAATACAGTACGAATGAAAATCTTTATGAGGTATTTGCTTTCCACAAGAAATGAAATTATTTACTTTTACTGACATCGGTTTAGAGCAAGAAAAAGTTTCCCCAACAGGGTACTTAGCTTTTAGTTGAAGACTTCGGTTCTGAAACTTGAAAACGAAAATTTCAGGAGTCGACCCATCGGCACTTGCGAACTGCTTCTGCTTCGGGCACCACATGGCAAGAAAGACTGGTGTAATGACGTCGGCTGCATGTTTTATACCCCTGATGACCTGACATCACGGAAGAAGAGACAGCAGCCGACGCAGGACCCAAGACTTTGTTAATCGGACCGACTGAGGGCTACCTGCAAGCAGACAACCCAAATGTAATGACTGCAACAGTGAAACACGAAGAACATTGGGTGGAGGCAGTCAAGACGAGTTGGGGCTGGCTAGTATGCCCTGCAGGACTGCGGTTGCAAAGCCTGCCCTGGATTTGGAAAGGATAGGCAGGTGGTAATTCTTGGAGAAGGTATGAACAGAACTCCATGTTGCAGCTTCAAGGATGTCCCTGGTAGGGACCCCTCTGAGAAAGGCTGCAGAGGTGGAAGTTGCCCTAGTGGAATGTGTTCTGACCCCCCCCTCCTTTGGGGGTGGTTTCCCCATGGTGTTTGTAACAGAAATTGATACAGTGTGCTATCCATTTAGAAATGGTTTGTTTTGATATGGCCTAGCCCTCTGCCCCTGGTGCAAAGCGGACTAGTAACTGGTCAGATTTCCTAAAGGGCTTATTCCTAATCCAGGTAGAATCTGAGCTGTCTGTGCACATCTAAAACGTGCAGGATCTTTCCCCCTTATTTTGTGGTTTAGGGGAAAAAATTGGCAAATTAATAGATTGGTTGAGAGCCACACGGGACACCACTTTTGACATGAAAGTAGGGTTAGTCCTGAGGGAGACCCTGTCAGCATGAAAAAAAATGAAGGGTTCCACAGCCATGACTGCTTGTAGCTCAGACACTCTTCTAGCTGAAGTGATGGTCAGAAGCAAAGCTGTTTTCCGAGAGAGGAATTTTAACTCTGTTGAAGCTGCAGGCTAAAAGGGGGATAGTGTGAGCTTTTCCACCACAAAGTTAAGGTCCTAAGCAGGGGTAGGGGGCTCTTCTCGGTGACCTTAAGTTGTTAGCCCCTCAAAGGAATTGCTTGATGAATGGGTAAGAAAAGAGAGGTGGCTCTGTGCTGTAATGAGCACAGATGGCAGAGGCATGGATTTTAATAAAAGAGAAGGATAGGCCTCTGTGAAGTAGGTCTGCTAGGTAATCCAGGATGAGAAGTAAGGAGGGCTGTGTTGGTTCAGCTCCTTTAGCCTGGATACAGGAACAATACCTTTTCACTTGTCAGCATAGAATTTTCTAGTGCTGGGTTGTCTGGCTTCACCTATAACATCCAGGACCCGCTTGCTTAGGTTGGCCACTGGAGGAGAGGTCAAGGAATAAGCCAGGCTGGCTGCCAGGTTCAGGGTCTGCAATTGTGGATGCAAGAGCTCTCCCTCCTGCAGAGTCAGGTGAGTTGGAATTGGAGGGAGGTGCCATGGAGGCAACGGTGACAGACTGCGCAGCAGTGGGTACCAGTGTTGGCATGGCCAGTCTGGGGTAATCAGGATTGCCCTTGGTCTTTCCTCCCTTATTTTGAGTAATATCCTTGTAAGAAGAGGTGGGGGGGGATGCATAGATCAAGAGGTTTACCCATTGTAAGGATAGGGAATCCACTTTCCAGGCCTTGCTGTGAGGTTCCCTGGTGCAGAATTTGCTGAGCTGGTTATTGTTTTGGGAGGCAAACAGGTCCACCTTCGGGGTACCCCATTTCTGGGTTATGAGGCTAAAGGTGTTGTGGTTTAATTACCACTCATGTGGGTCTAGAACATTTCTGCTTAAGTTGTCTGCCAGACAGTTTTGCTTGCCTGTCAGGAATTGTGCTAGCAGATGAATATGCATGGCTGAGGCCATGTTCCAAAGGGTCATGGCTAGCATGCAGAGTGGGTTCCCCCTCTGCTTGTTGATGTACCGCATCACTGTGGTGCTGTCTGTTTTGATTAGTAGAGTTCCAGGAGAGAACAGTGGTCTGAAAACTCTCATGTGCTGAACAGCTAGTATCTCTTTCTGGTTGATGTGCAGATGAATTTGATTTGGGTTCCAGTGGCCCTGAATGCACCTGCCATCCAGGTGTGCACCCCAGGCATAGTCTGATGCATCTGGGATTAGGGTGTGGGTGACATGGGGTTGTGAAAAAAGAAGTCCCTTGTTGTGGTTACATGCTGCAGCCCATCACAGAAAATCTTTCCTTCGACAAGGTATCATGGGTATAATAGTTTCCATGTCCTGAGAATGTTGACACCAAAGGCTCTAAGTACCACTGAAGCTTCCTCATATGCAGCCTGGCATATGGAATTAGTAGAATGCAGGAGGCCATGAACCCTAGAGCTTGCAGGATTTTCCTTGCAGATAATTGGGTTCTGGTGGCCAGTTGAGAGAAGTAGCCTGTCAGATAGGCTTGTTTTTCTGGAGTAAGGAATGCCATCTGGGATGCTGTGTCCAGGCTTGCTCCCAGGAATGCAATTTTCTGACTGGGGACTAGTTTGGATTTCTTTTCGTTTATAGTGTAACCCTACTGAGGTCAATAGGTCTTTTACAAAAGTCAGGGGCTGCAACAGCTTTTCCTGTCTGCCTGAATCAGGCAGTCATACAAGTAGGGGTCAATCTGAATATTTATGTGTCTGCAAAAAGAAATGGCTGGAGCCAGGCATTTTGTGAAAACTCTTGGAGCAGTGGATAAGCCAAAGGGAAGTGCAGAGAACTGATGATGCATAGACCCTGCCCTGAAACGTAGATATGTCCTGCAACAGTCTCTGATTGGGATGTGCAAATAGGCCTCTTTTAGGTCTAGGGTGGCTAACTAGGCATCTTTGGACAGCATAGGAAGAAGCTGCTGGAGGGGGAGCATTTTGAAATTTGGTACCACCAGGAAGGTGTTTAGAATGGATAGATCTAAGGTTGGGTTGCCATGTGTCCTCTTTTCTGGGTACCAGGAAAAGTCTGGAACAGAAACCTTGGCCTATCTGATCTGCAGGAACAGGCTGAATTGCCTTCATGGAGAGCAGGGAATGAACTTGGTTTTGTGCCTCTACCCACTGGTTTTGGAGGAAGACCTGGGAACCCTTTTGGGGTTGGCAGTGTGTGGAAATAAAATTTGTACCCCTGGGACACTATGTTGAGGACCCATTGATCATTGGTGATGGAGGTCCACTTTTTTGCATGGGAGGCAAGTTTTCCTCCTAGGAGTGCAAGCAGGTGGGCAGAGGTAAAGGTGGATTGGAAAAGTCTTTGAGAATTCTTTAAATAAGGGGGTGGCTTAGCAATCCCTGTTTTAGATGTGGAGGTACTCCACTGCTTAGATCTCTGCATTCCCTGGGACTGCTATCTCGGGGGGTGGGTCTGCTTCCCCTAGGTCTAGTCTGAGAAGGCCCTGAGTGGGCTGGAAAGGACCAATGTTTTGAGGGGCAATGCCTACTGAATCTTGGAGGCTGGACTTGCAAAAAGCCTTTAACTGTCTGTATAGACTTTGCTTTTTCTTCCATCTTTTTTAAAACTTCCTGTACTTTGGTGCCAAACAGGTTGTCTTTGTTCAGTGGTGCATCCAATAGTTTTGATTTGACATGGTCTGGCAAGGCCTGTTCCTTAAGCCAAGCATGCCTTCTAATTACAGAACCTGTGACTGCTGCCCTGCAGGATGCTTCAAAAGAGTCAAACTCACATTGCAGGGTATGCTTAGAAACTTGGCTTGCAGAATGCATAAGCTCCTGTAATTCTTTATTTTCTGCACAGTCTGGGAAGGTAGATAATTTTTGTTTAATAAGTTCCATTGTATGTTGCTCGTACTTCAGCATGTGGAACTGACAATTTAATGCTCTAATGACAAGAGTTGCAGAGGTGTATACTTTTTTACCCCATCTGTCTAAAGCTCGGGAATCCCTGTCCGAAGGGGTGGGAGTCTTAGCTGTGGTTGCTTATATTCCCTTAGGTCCTTGGGAGATGACCTCTGGGTCAGCAGTAGGATTTTTGAAAAGAAATTTGTGAGAGTCAGGGACTCTAATACCGGTCAGGTTACCTGGGAGAAGGAGGTAGAGTAGCAGGAGTTAGACTGGATTCCATAAAGAGATCATCCACATCATCCAGCACAGGAGGAATAGCTAAGGTCTGTGCTGTGGTAAATCTAAAAATTCCCCGTCTCTCTTTTTGGACTGAGGATAATCTGGCATTCCCAATGGAAATGCTCTCTCAAGGTATGTTAAGGTTTTACCAAAAGAAAAATCCTCCGGTGGAAAGGCAGAAGGAAAGGATTCCTCTGCATCTGAATCCTCATAAGCAGATAAGGGCATGTCTTCATAATCAGAAACCTCAGAGTCATCAGACTCTTGGTTGGATAAAGCTGCTGGGGACAAGTCTTTTTCTTTTAGCAAGGGTAGGCTGACTTCCCCTAATCAGCATAAGTCTTCTGCCATTTTAAGCATTTGCGATGGAAGCAGGCGCTTAAGCTTGGGTTGTTGGTTTTGTAGGCGTAGTTCGTACCCTGAGCCTTAGAAACTCAGTAGTTTTAGAAAGAACTGAAGACGCGAAAGAAGCCATCAGTTTGTGTTGAATATCGGTAGCGCTCAGTACTTCCTTGGAAGCTGGTGCCTGCTCAGCGGCTCCGGACCCATCCAAGGTAGAGACATCCACAGGTTCCGTAGTCAAAGTGGAGTCTTGCGGCATACCGGACTCTGAACGGGTCTTGGTAACGGCCTGCGAATCTACAGAAGCGGCCATCAGGGGCTGCGAAAGTGCCTCACTGAGTACCGGCGAACTGGCGACTAGCTTAACGGAAGCGTCGGCAGTTTTGGACTTGAGTGGTCTGTGTCTATTATGTTTTTTTGGAAGATCGGTAGTCGGATGGCTTACCGAAGCCATTTTGGAATACGGAGATCAAGAGATAAAGTATGTAGCTAGGATAAGAGCCTGAAGATGTATAGTTCTGGCATTGAACAAAGCACAAAACCGACAGAGAGGGACGTCGTGGTCTGGGCCTAAACAAATGATGCAGTAAGAATGAAAATCTCGGTGTGGTATTTGCTTTCCACAAGCGATACAATTGTTAACTTGTAACAATTACATGCATACACACACACCCCCCTGTAAGGGGTGCACTCACCAAGAAGGAAGTAGTAGTACTGAACACCCAGGATGATACTAGCCTCTAGATCAACTGTCAGCCAGTAGGGGGATGGAGGGAGGGACATGAGAATAAAGGCGAGATAAACAACTCACACGAACGTTATCGTGAGTACATAACTTCTTTATGTGAAGTTGTTAAATCTCGCCGTTTATTCTCACTCATGGGTAGCGTCCCTCACACCCGCAATCCTGGGTGGCTCACGGGAATACATTTTTCAGGACCGTAGAACCAAAAGAAGACCTGTCCCTGGAAGCCTTATCCACTTTGTAATGAGTGATAAAAGTATGAGGCTTAGACCAAGTGGCTGCAGCACAAATGTCATCAAGGGGCAATTTGGCTTGAAAAGCAGAAGCCGCAGAAACGGCTCTGGTTGAATGAGCCTTTACTTTGTGTGGCAAAGGTATGTTAGCAGTTGCATGAACAAATGAGATACAATCCGATAACCATTTTGAAAGGGTTGTTTTAGCCACTGGTCTACCTTTTCTGGCCTCCTAAAAGGATACAAAAAGTTGATCTGATTTGCTAATATCCTTAGTTCTATCAAAATAAAATCTGAGCTGTCTGTGCACGTCAAGTTTGTGCAGCATGTATTCTAATTTGTTGGAATGGTTGGGGAAAAAAGACTGGCAACTCAATGACCTGATTGACATTAGACTCAGAACAGACTTTAGGCAAAAAAGTGGGGTTTGTTCTGAGAGATACTCTATCAGCATGGAAAATCATATAAGGAGGTCTGATAGATAATGCTTGAAGTTCTGACACTCTGCGGACAGAAGTAATGGCCACTAGAAAAATCGTTTTCCAGGGCAACAATTTGAGATCACAAGATGATGCTGGTTCAAAGGGGGGGAGAATTATTTGAGATAGCATAAAATTCAAACTACAGGGAGAATAAGGGGTTTTGACAGGAGGCCTCATGTGAAAAACACCTTTGAGAAAAACCTTAGACAACTTATGGGCCATAATATTTAACCCATCCAATCCAAGGTGAAAATTAGATATGGCAGCGAACTGAACCCGAACTGTGGCAGCTGCTGCCCCTTCCTTAAAATTCGTTGTTAAAAACTTTAAAATGGACGACAAAGGAGCTTGGAAAGGGTCAATTTTTTGTATACTGGCCCAAATGGAGAACCTTTTCCACTTTCTGCGATATAGTTTTCTGGTGGATGGCGTATGAGAACACAATAGAATTTGTCTTGTGTCATCTGAGAGTGAATGAAGCCTGGCTATTTGGGGAAGTGGATCAGCCAAGCAGTCAGCTTTAGAGACTGCAGTGAAGGATGGAGGTTCCCTGACAGGTGTGTCAGGAGGTCTGGAACTGGGTCCAGGATCCATGGTTCCTCCAGCAGATGATGGTGAAGAAAAGGGAACCAAATCTGTTGAGGCTAATGGGGGGGGGGGTATAAGGATAACAGTCCTTCCCAGTGACTTTGCTTTCTGTAAAAACCTGGGTATCAATGGAATTGGAGGGAATGCATATAGGAGACCCAGAGGCCAATCGTGTACAAGTGCGTCTCTAGGAGGAAGTCCCGGAGGTGGTATTAGGGCAAAGTAGGTTCGGCATTTGGTATTGATATGACTGGCAAAACGTCGCAGCAAGGCTGGTCCCATTTGCGGAAAATCATGTCCGCAACGTGTTGGTTGAAAGACCACTCATGAGGCAACAGGATTGCCCTGCTCAGCTTGTCTGCTATCACGTTGGATCTTCCCGGGATGTGCATTGCTAACAGAAAACGCTGGGATGACACAGCCCATTGCCATACTCTGAGGGCTTCTCGACAAAGGGGGTAAGACTTGGCTCCGCCCCGTTTGTTCAAGTACCAGACCACTGACATGTTGTCTGTCTGAATCGCAATTGTCCCTAGAGGAAGAGAGTCCTGAAAGTACTGCAACGCCAGAAGTAATGCTCTCAGCTCCAGAGCATTGATATGCAGATGTGACTCTATCTGTCCATGTGCTTTGGGCAGTCTTTGCCTGAAAATGCCCCCCCCCCCTATCAGGGAAGCGTCCGTGGTCACAGTAGCTATGGGGGGGGGGGCACAAAGGGCCGTCCTATTGTGACATGGATATGTCAACTACCACCAAAGGTCTCTCTCTTGAGAGAGTTGGTGATCAGAATCATATGGTTTATTGGTAATTTCTGGTAAGACCATTGAGCGAACAGAAGCCATTGAAGAATTTGCATATGCATCCTTGCAAGTGGAATGGCTAGAATTGCTGCCGCCATCAAATCTAGTACCTTCAAGACCTCTGCGGCTGTAGCTCTGTTCTTAGACACCAATGAGATGACGTGTTGGCAAAGTGAGACCCTTTCAAGTGGGAGACAGAGTGGTGGTTGAGGTATCTAACTCTGCTTCTATAAAGACGGCATGCTGTGATAGCGACAAGGCAGATTTTTCGAAGTTGACTGTAATGCCTAAGTGGTGGCAGTGTGGCATGGCTCAGACAAGGGGTAGACAATCCGAAGGGACCGCCCGATCCTCCCGCACAGAAGCCATGGGCTCTGTGCCCGAGGTAAGAGCACAACTCATCCGAGCTGAAGCCCTAAGATATAGAGTCTGCACCGACAAATCGGTACGACTATCCTCTCCGGACCTGACAGGAGAGTGTTGGCTCCTAGAGTCGCCAGTCGGTGCTGAGGACATCCAAGTAGATGGAACCAATAACACCGGAGCAGGTCTCTGCCCCACAGGCTCAACAACCATCAGGATGGCCTCCTCCGGCTACGAAAGTCCAGTACGGCTCGGAGGAGGAGCAGTCAAGTCCGGGTTAATGGTCTTCGGTTCCGACGAAGGCATCGCAGTAGACAACAATTTAGCAAGGCCAGGTGCCCGTAAAAGCTTCTGCACCAACTGGTCCATATCCAGATCTGAGTGCACTGAGGGTGCGGATTGGAGTAGAGGAGATGAGGGAATCTCAGAGTCCGGCTCCAAAGCTGTGAGCTGACTCCGAACAGAAGGGTGACTCGGTTCCGAGGGCAGTGGAACAGATGACCCTGCACCTGCCACTTTTTTGCCTTTTTTGATTATTTGGAGTCACCTGATGACTTGGATGACTTAGAGGATTTACTAGCACCATCCTGGTCACCCAGTGCTTCCAAGAAGGGGTGATGAAGTAAACCCCTATCCACCAATTTCCTCATCCTCTCTAAAAGTACCCTGTTCATCCTCTCTAAAAGTACCCTGGAAGAGGAGTGAGAGATGGTACAAGAGTCTTGGAGGTTTAATGCCCCCAGACAATAAACACACTGAACGTGCCCGTCAGTGACTGACATTTTTTGCCCACAATCCGGACATTTTCTTGAAGCCAGATTTAGGATGTGGCTTCTCTTTGTCATCAGACATATCTTTTTTTTTAGACAAATTTAACAATGGAAAAACACACTCAAGAAACTTATCTAAATAACTAAGAATTTGGTTAAATACAAGGCCAACTGCTAACTAAAAACACCTCTAAGAAAAAACAAAGCCAACACAGGGTACTTATCTAAAACTAAATCTAAATCTATATATATAGATATATAGATATATATATATATATATATATATATATAGATATATAGATAGATAGATATATAAATAAACAGATATATATATATATATATCTATATATATATATATAAAAAGTATTCTAACAAGAAGTCAAGACAAAGTTTTGCAAAATTTGGAAATAGACGAATTTATCCAATAAAATTGGTCCGAGCTATCTGGAACACAGAGATCTGTGCCCCGGCAAACTAGATCTGAGGTAATTCCAGCAGTGCATCATGGGATAAGGGGCTTGGTCTCAAGCTACTGGCAAACCTTGAGCTTTGCTAACGGCCGTGTCAGAGCAGAGGATCGGCTCCGAACCCATCATTGAGAATAAACGGCGAGATTTAACAACTTCACATTAAGCTCAATATGCATGCTAATAAACCTTTTTTTTTTTTTTTTTTTAAACTGGAGGAGATGCAGCAACAGTTACCAAAGCCATATGAATCAAGAGAAAACTAAGAGCAGGATCTCCAACCGATCAAACAAATGAAGGGAAAGCACAATTACTTTATCAGTCTAACTCTTAAGGACATAGAACATGTTAAAACTGTCTTGAAAAAATCCCAATCCAACTGACAAGAACTTGAATGTTTAACTCAAATGCATTAGCAATAATGAGCTCTACAGGAGGAAAGACAAGCTGATTTTTCAACTTGCCAACTATGTGAAACAGTGCAGCATGCTGACTTCAAGTGCCAGAGAAAGAGCCCCCAAGAAAAGAATGTTAGCTCAATTGGAAATCTCTGCTTGACAGCTAGCAGATCGCAGAAGCTTGGTATTACAGTACATTTCCACTTCCATGTAAGCCACTACTCTTGCATTCAAAGTTTACTGAGTTCTAGATCAAACTGGGGCTCACAAACAGTGGTATAAACAGGGCATTCATGAGGCAGTGCAAGCAGATTCATTGAGGAGACAATGACCTTATTATAAAGCAACAAGTAGTAAATCTGGACCCCTTGTACTGAGTACCAAAAGGAACCACTGGGGGGGGGGACAAAAATGTATACAGTTATAGCATGGGCATTTCTGTATTACAGAACAGTGGTAAAATAACGTGCTGGTCTGCAAGAGTTTCAACCACTTTTTCAAGAATGGACACACCAAACTGGAACTCACAGTACAGAGAAAGTCTGAACTGATGTCCAACGAGTAACTACTGAAGTAAAGTCAACGCACCTAATACGATAAAGGAACTTTTGTGCAAGAGCCACAATTGCATTTTCAATCTAGATGTTGAAACACCATATACTAATCAATCTGAGGACTACAACACTAACTTGAGTAATTCTGAACTCTTGCAGAATGTAGTCACACAACTCACAACCATAAGGAAGGTAGGTGAGAAACCCACATCTTGCTCCTGTTTACACTGCACACATGATGGAGCTGGTAGCCTCAAAAAGACAGAACAATGTGGCTTGCTGCAATTAATTTGTGCCACAAACGGAAAATTTTCTGTTCAGAACGTGCCTGCACAACACACCACACTGCTTCACCACAGACTGAGCTGTAAAAGATTCTTTTCAAGTGCCACAGCATATATGTAATCTCACCAACTGCAGAAGTACCCCAGGAATGGAGTGATGGGTAGTTAGAACTATTACCTGTTAGTTTTACTTCAAAAACAGTTAGTTCTTGAACCTAAAAATAGCCATTAAATACAATAAACTGTTAATGAATAGTTGTGTAAAATCTTATCATAACCATAGATTTCCTTTTCTTCCATGTTGCAGTATTCTTGGTGGGGGATTTTACATCTCAGGCGAACCGTACGTCGGCTCCTATACAAAAGCTTCAGCTTGGCTGTTGTAGTTGCACAGGACATCACATGCAGGGCCATAAATGTAACGTTTGCACACACAGATCTCAGAACTTGAAAGCCCAGTAGGACAGTTCAAAATAAAGTAGCAAGTGATGTCAACCATAGGAACCAAGTGCCATTTTGTGGCTGCATTGGCCATAATGTAGGGTATAACCACCAGGTGACCTAAGACAGGTCAATAGTGAAAGAGTGAAATCTAGATAAGGGGGTTAGGTAGGTGGGAAGGAATACTGCAACCTGGAAGAGAAGGACATCTATGGTTATGGTAAGATTTACATAACTATTCTATGTCCTTCTAATTCCTATGTTGCAGTATTTTTGCTGTGGGAGAGTACCACAGCTTTGATGGAAGGAAGGGAGGAGGTAGAAGTAGCCAATTCCACAAAGCTCTGATGAATTGCTCTGGCAAATCCTGCTCATGCTCTAGAGACATTGTCTAGCTTGTAGTGTTTGGTGAAAGTGTGAATGGTGGACCACATAGCTGCTTCCATGCTTGATGCAGTGTCCAGGCCCTTTAGGAAGGCTTTGGAGGCTGCTACTGCCTGGTAGAGTGTTTTGCCATGGTGTGCATAACATAGGCAAATAGTTTTCCTTATCCAACATGCAATTGATTGTTTGGGGATTGCCTAGCCCAGGGCCCTGTGGTGGAAGGAAAAAAAAAGGCTGATTGGATTTTCTTATGGAATTGCTTTTGTGTAGGTAAAACCTTAGCTGCCTGTGTACATCCAGGGAGTGGAGTACCCTCTCACTTTCATTGGTGGGAGAGGGGAAGAAGGTGGATAAATTAATAGATTGTTTTAAGGACAGATCGTTGACCAACTCAGGCATAAAGTAAGGGTTGGGTTTGTAAGGTTACCCTATCCTTGTGGAAGGAGTGCGTGAGGGCAGGCCATTAGGGCCTGCAACTCTGACACCCTTCTGTCTGATGTTATAGCCACTAGCAGTACTGTCTTCCATGTGCACATTTGAAGAGTAGCAGTACTAGCTGGTTCAAATGGGGACTGGGTGAGTTTTTCCAGAATGTTCAGTTCCCAGGGTAGAGGTATGGGTTTTCCTGCTGGTCTGATGTGCAAGACCCCTTTAAGAATAGTTTGACAGAGGATGGCTAGTAGGGGAGGGTCTAGTGGCAGGCAGGCTGAAATAGCTGAAAGGTGGACTTTCACTAAAGAGTGTGAAAGTCCTCTTAATGAGTTGAGACAGAGGCAAGAACTAGAGGTGGATCTGGAGGCATGGATGCCCGTCCTTGCCCAGACACCATATGGAATATCTTTCCCATTTAGATAAGTAAGATTTCCTTGCAGTAGGTTTCCTGGCCTCCATCAGGACTGAAAGCAAATCCTCGGAGTAGTGGTACCTGAATGGAATTAAAAGTTAATCACCCACAGTGTCAGGGCCAACATCTGCAAGTATGGGTGAATGAGGGTTCCCTTTTGTTGTGTCAAAAGGTCCACCCTGTGGGATAACTTGTGGTGACTGCCCTTGGCTAGAAAGAGAAGTAGGTCTTGGCCAATAGGGAGTCACCAGCAAGATTTTTTTTTTCTATATATATATATATATATATATATATATATATATATATATATATATATATATATATATATATAAAAAGTATTCTAACAAGAAGTCAAGACAAAGTTTTGCAAAATTTGGAAATAGACGAATTTATCCAATAAAATTGGTCCGAGCTATCTGGAACACAGAGATCTGTGCCCCGGCAAACTAGATCTGAGGTAATTCCAGCAGTGCATCATGGGATAAGGGGCTTGGTCTCAAGCTACTGGCAAACCTTGAGCTTTGCTAACGGCCGTGTCAGAGTAGAGGATCGGCTCGAACCCATCATTGAGAATAAGCGAGATTTAACAACTTCACATTAAGCTCAATATGCATGCTAATAAACCTTTTTTTTTTTTTTTAAACTGGAGGAGATGCAGCAACAGTTACCAAAGCCATATGAATCAAGAGAAAACTAAGAGCAGGATCTCCAACGGATCAAACAAATGAAGGGAAAGCACAATTACTTTATCAGTCTGATAACTCTTAAGGACATAGAACATGTTAAAACTGTCTTGAAAAAATCCCAATCCAACTGACAAGAACTTGAATGTTTAACTCAAATGCATTAGCAATAATGAGCTCTACAGGAGGAAAGACAAGCTGATTTTTCAACTTGCCAACTATGTGAAACAGTGCAGCATGCTGACTTCAAGTGCCAGAGAAAGAGCCCCCAAGAAAGGAATGTTAGCTCAATTGGAAATCTCTGCTTGACAGCTAGCAGATCGCAGAAGCTTGGTATTACAGTACATTTCCACTTCCATGTAATCCACTACTCTTGCATTCAAAGTTTACCGAGTTCTAGATCAAACTGGGGCTCACAAACAGTGGTATAAACAGGGCATTCATGAGGCAGTGCAAGCAGATTCATTGAGGAGACAATGACCTTATTATAAAGCAACAAGTAGTAAATCTGGACCCCTTGTACTGAGTACCAAAAGGAACCACTGGGGGGGGGGGGGACAAAAATGTATACAGTTATAGCATGGGCATTTCTGTATTACAGAACAGTGGTAAAATAACGTGCTGGTCTGCAAGAGTTTCAACCACTTTTTCAAGAATGGACACACCAAACTGGAACTCACAGTACAGAGAAAGTCTGAACTGATGTCCAACGAGTAACTACTGAAGTAAAGCCAACACACCTAATATGATAAAGGAACTTTTGTGCAAGAGCCACAATTGCATTTTCAATCTAGATGTTGAAATCACCAAATACTAATCAATCTGAGGACTTCAACACTAACTTGAGTAATTCTGAACTCTTGCAGAATGTAGTCACACAACCCACAACCATAAGGAAGGTAGGTGAGAAACCCACATCTTGCTCCTGTTTACACTGCACACATGATGGAGCTGGTAGCCTCAAAAAGACAGAACAATGTGGCTTGCTGCAATTAATTTGTGCCACAAACGGAAAATTTTCTGTTCAGAACGTGGCTGCACAACACACCACACTGCTTCACCACAGACTGAGCTGTAAAAGATTCTTTTTAAGTGCCACATCATATATGTAATCTCACCAACTGCAGAAGTACCCCAGGAATGGAGTGATGGGTAGTTAGAACTATTACCTGTTAGTTTTACTTCAAAAACAGTTAGTTCTTGAACCTAAAAATAGCCAATAAATACAATAAACTGTTAATGAATAGTTGTGTAAAATCTTACCATAACCATAGATTTCCTTTTCTTCCATGTTGCAGTATTCTTGGTGGGGGATTTTACATCTCAGGCGAACCGTACGTCGGCTCCTATACAAAAGCTTCAGCTTGGCTGTTGTAGTTGCACAGGACATCACATGCAGGGCCATAAATGTGACGTTTGCACACACAGATCTCAGAACTTGAAAGCCCAGTAGGACAGTTCAAAATAAAGTAGCAAGTGATGTCAACCATAGGAACCAAGTGCCATTTTGTGGCTGCATTGGCCATAATGTAGGGTATAACCACCAGGTGACCTAAGATAGGTCAATAGTGAAAGAGTGAAAGATAGATAAGGGGGTTAGGTAGGTGCGAAGGAATACTGCAACCTGGAAGAGAAGGACATCTATGGTTATGGTAAGATTTACATAACTATTCTATGTCCGTCTAATTCCTATGTTGCAGTATTTTTGCTGTGGGAGAGTACCACAGCTTTGATGGAAGGAAGGGAGGAGGTAGAAGTAGCCAATTCCACAAAGCTCTGATGAATTGCTCTGGCAAATCCTGCTCATGCTCTAGAGACATTGTCTAGCTTGTAGTGTTTGGTGAAAGTGTGAATGGTGGACCACATAGCTGCTTCCATGCTTGATGCAGTGTCCAGGCCCTTTAGGAAGGCTTTGGAGGCTGCTACTGCCTGGTAGAGTGAGCCTTTACTCCATGTGGAAGTTTTTTGCCATGGTGTGCATAACATAGGCAAATAGTTTTCCTTATCCAACATGCAATTGATTGTTTGGGGATTGCCTAGCCCAGGGCCCTGTGGTGGAAGGAAAAAAAAAGGCTGATTGGATTTTCTTATGGAATTGCTTTTGTGTAGGTAAAACCTTAGCTGCCTGTGTACATCCAGAGAATGGAGTACCCTCTCACTTTCATTGGTGGGAGAGGGGAAGAAGGTGGATAAATTAATAGATTGTTTTAAGGACAGATCGTTGACCAACTCAGGCATAAAGGAAGGGTTGGGTTTGTAAGGTTACCCTATCCTTGTGGAAGGAGTGCGTGAGGGCAGGCCATTAGGGCCTGCAACTCTGACACCCTTCTGTCTGATGTTATAGCCACTAGCAGTACTGTCTTCCATGTGCACATTTGAAGAGTAGCAGTACTAGCTGGCTCAAATGGGGACTGGGTGAGTTTTTCCAGAATGTTCAGTTCCCAGGGTAGAGGTATGGGTTTTCCTGCTGGTCTGATGTGCAAGACCCCTTTTAAGAATAGTTTGACAGAGGATGGCTAGTAGGGGGAGGGTCTAGTGGCAGGCAGGCTGAAACAGCTGAAAGGTGGACTTTCACTAAAGAGTGTGAAAGTCCCCTCTTAATGAGTTGAGACAGAGGCAAGAACTAGAGGTGGATCTGTGAGGCATGGATGCCTGTCCTTGCCCAGACACCATATGGAATATCTTTCCCATTTAGATAAGTAAGATTTCCTTGCAGTAGGTTTCCTGGCCTCCATCAGGACTGAAAGCAAATCCTCGGAGTAGTGGTACCTGAATGGAATTAAAAGTTAATCACCCACAGTGTCAGGGCCAACATCTGCAAGTATGGGTGAATGAGGGTTCCCTTTTGTTGTGTCAAAAGGTCCACCCTGTGGGATAACTTGTGGTGACTGCCCTTGGCTAGAGAGAAGTAGGTCTTGGCCAATAGGGAGTCACCAGCAAGATTTTTGGTTGGTCTCTCCTGATTTTCAGGACTACGTTTTGAATTAGTGGGAAGGGTGGAAAGCCATACAGAAACCACCCCTTCCATGAAATGCTGACTGCGTCTATCCTCCATACTAGTGGAGAGTGGTTCTTGGTGCAGAAGGTCTGCAGTTGTCTGTTCTGGGGTGAAGCAAACAAATCTACTTGGTGTGCCCCACCGGTGGACGATGTCTAGAAAGACACTCCTGTCCAGCATCCATTCGTGATTCGGAGAGGATGTCCTACTGAGAAGATCTGTTTGTTGTCCTGCGATGGGATGTAGGATGCCTGCAGGGGACAAATTGTGCTGAGAGGCTAGGTCCCTGATTAGTACGGTTATTCTGCAGAGGAGGTAGGCTTTTGTCTCTCCTTGCTTGTTGAGGTACCACTGTGTTGTCTTTTAGGATTAGGAGAGTACCTGGTAGTAAAAGGGGAAAGAAGCCTTTCAGTGGTAGTAGAACAGCTGTTATTTCCCTCACACTTATGTTTTTGTTCTTTATGGAAGGGTGCTACTTTGCTTGTACCCTGTAGTTTGACATTATAGCTCCCCATCCTAGGTCTGATGCATCTGTATGCATGAACTGGTTTGGGGGGGTAACTGCAGTGCAAGGTCCGGGGGTCAGCTGAATTTGTTGAATCCACCATTTTAGTTCTGATTTTAGGCAGGGCAAGAGGGAAATTTCTTGCTCTAAAGGATTGTTGGTGTTGTGACTATACATTTTTTTAGATACCATTGCAGCCTTCGCATGTGCATTCTGGCTAGTGGTAACATGGGAATGGTGGCTGCCATTAGGCCCAAGATTCTTAGGGATTACCTTGCAGTTGCCTGTTGGGTCTGTAAAAGGATTTAGAAATGTATGGACAAGGAACTGACTTTGTCCTAGGGAAGAAAAGCGTACATTATATGTCTGTCCTGATCCTGCAACCCAAAAATGTTTGTCTTGTTCTGGGGTCAAGGATGATTTTGGGATGTTGAGGGTGAACCCCAGTCTTTGAAGCAGGGAAATGGTGAACTGTAAATGGTTTGCAGAGTTTCCTTGCATTCTTCTAGAATAAGGATGTCATCCAGGTAAGGGTAAATTTGAATCTCTTGTGTTCTGCAAAAGGCTGTGGCAGGAGCCATGCATTTTGTGAACACACTGGGAAAAGTGGACAAACCAAAGGGCAATGCTGTAAATTGAAAGTGAGTGGAGGATCCAGAAAAATGTAAGAATTTTCTGTGAAAAGTTTGTATGGGGATGTGCAGATAGGCTTCTTTTAGGTAGAGTGTGGCCATGAAAGCCTTGGCTGGTAGAAGAGGGAGTAAAGTTTGTAGAGACAACATTCTGATGGTGGGAACCTTTACGAATAGGTTTAGAAAGGAAAGGTCTAGGACAGGCCTTCATGGTCCATCTTTTTTGGGGACCAGAAACTGTCTTGAGTAGAAGCCTTTTCCTTCCTGCCCGGTGGGGAGAAGCTCTACAGTTCCCAGGTTCAGAAGGTCTTGTAGAGTCTGAGGGAAGAGGTATCTGATTTTTTTTTGGGGGGGGGGGGCATGCCCCTTAAAGGGGGCTTCTCTTTCCAAGAAAGGAAGTATCCTTTCTGAACCAGGAACCCATTTGTCTGTAGTGATGGTTTTCCAAAAGGGGAGGCAGTGGGAGAGGTGGGCAGACAGGGGAAGGTGGGTAAGGCAGTCACGCATTGTTGGGTCCTCCTCTGTCTTGAAAGGAATGTCTAGTGGGAGGCTGTGAGACAGCCGGCATGGAAGAAGTTTGCCTTCTGGTCCCTCTTCTGTGTCTGGAAGAGAAAGGTCCAGCAGAGGAGGGGTTTCTTTTGACAAAAGTAGCAGAGTAACTTCTGTAATATTTAGGAACAGGAGACACAAAAAGGTGCTTGACGTCCTGCAATTCCTTACTCTTTTCTTGTAGTTTTTTAAAAAGGTCTGCTGACTGTTTACCAAACAACAGGTTAGAGTCCAGAGGAGCATCTAAGATTTTAGACTTGAAGTCCTCTGGCAAGTGCTGTAAGCGCAGCAAGGAATATCTCCTAAGAACAGAGGCAGAGGCTGCAGACTGTGCAGAGGCAGTCTGCAACATCATAACTACATCTAATGGAATGTCTGGTTACTTGGGCAGCCAAAGACAGTGTAGATGCTATTTCAGATTTAGTGAGGCAGTCTGGAGTAGCAGCCAGTAGAGTAGAGGCTTGGGAGAGAAGGTCCAGAGCATATTTGGTTATATGGGTTTGAAAGTTGATGGCTCTGAAGGCCAGCGTGGAAGAGGTATAAACCTTCTTCCCAATTCTGTCCATAGTTTTACTGTCCTTGTCAGTAGATAGGAGAGAGGCAGATGGAATCAGTCTGGACTGTGTCTGGTGATACTGCAATCACAGCAGGATCTGCCAGGGGTGGTGTGACTAGAAATTTCTGGTCATCAGGCACTTTGTAGAAGCAGTCTGGCCTCTTAGGTGCAGGAAGTTATGAGTCTGGGATCTTGGATGCTGAGGAAAAGGCATCTAGGTAAGCAGGGATGACAGGAGGTATGGTAGAAGGGGAGGGAGATTCCACTTGCAGTAACTCAAAAATTTTTTTTGAGTTTGACATTTATGAGGTGTCCCATTTGAAATATTCCTTCATTTTTGTAATGGTCTCTCCAAAGGTGACATCCTCAGGAGGGGAGCCCCTTTCGATGGATTCTCCATCTGGGGAGTAGTATTCCTGAGGAGAGGCTATTTGACAGGCATATGAGATGGATTCATCTGAAGATGAATAATAAGCCTCTTGATCTTCTTCCCTGTCTTGAGAAGTGGGAAGGGGAAGAGGTGGTAGAGGCAGGTCTAGGGCTGAGGAAAAGAAGGGTAGATGGAGAAGAGGCTGTGAGCCTAAGGGCCATGAAGGCCAACATCAAAGAGGAGGTAAAGGACTGCCAATCAGGTAGGCCTTCAGAGACTGTAGCCACATGTTTGGTTTTCCGTTTCTTTTTTAATGGAGTAGCCTTAGGCGAAGGCCTGGAATCCGGTGCATAGCTAAGGGTTATGGTGCCAAGAGGAGGGATTGTCGGAGGCTTGGCTGTGTCTGGTTTCTACTCGACATCAGTTGTAGCCGATGTCTGAGTAAGCTCTGTGGACGTGCAAGTCATCAACTGCGAGGCGGCTTCCTCGAAGGTCGCCGAAGCAGACTGATCTGATGGACATCACTCAACTCCTAAATAGTCAGCTGGCAGGGCATCTGAATGTGGAGAGGCAGTGGAAGTGGGCCTAGGAATCTTGGCCTTCTTCACCGGAGGTTCAGTCAGGCCTTCCGAAGCGGGATCCATCCTTTGCACTAACTTTGTACGTCGCTGATTTTCTAAATACAGATTGAGAGCAGCCAGATGGCTGGGTAGGGAATTAGGAATGAAGGATTGGCAGATAGAGCAAGCGGTATGGTCATGCTCTCTGCCTAGGCAAAGAAAAGTACAGTTGTGTACACTTACCATAAATGTAGATGTTCAAGTGTATTCACTGTTGCAGTCATTACATTTGGGTAATCTGCTGGCAGGTTGCCCTTAGTCGGCCTGAATATTAAAGTCTTAGGTCCTGCGTCGGTTGCTGTCTCCTCTTCCATGACGTCAGGTCGTCAGAGGTATAAAACATGCAGCTGACGCCATTTTATTCAGTTTTGCTTGCCCCAGATGTCAGGTGCCCCCCAAATGGGGAGCAAATAAAAAATGTATATATTTTTTATTTTATATATAAATAAACAGCAATATATATGTAAATGCACTTTTAGCAACATAAACTTTACCTTCATCTAAAAGCAAAAACACCACAAAGGCTTTAGAATATAGCGAAGGAAAGAGAAGTTCTAGAAAAAAGGGGGATGGCGGGTGGGTAACCCGGACTGCAACAGTTAATACACTCTAACATCTACATTTATGTTAAGAGTACACAACGGTACTATGTTCTTCGTGTTTCACTGTTGCAGTCATTACATTTGGGTAGAATCCCAAAGCTATGGATGGGGAGGATGTAACTAAATACAATCAGGAGCGGCTGTAAGGCCCTGCAGAACTGCAGTGGCAACGCCTGCCCTGGATTTAAAGAAGAGAGGCAAATTATAATGCTTTGTAAAAGTATGAACAGAGCTCCAAGTAGCAGCTTCTAGAATGTCTTTGGTTGGAACTCCTCTGAGAAAGGCTGCTGAGGTAGAGCCAGCCCTGGTGGAATGTGACCAGATTCCCTTGGGCACCGGTTTTCCATGATGCAAGTAACAGAAACAAATGCAGTGGCTTATCCACTTAGAAATAGTCTGCTTTGATATATCCTTCCCCTGTGATCCTGCAGCAAATGCCACCAGTAGTTGCTCAGACTTTCTTAGAGATCTGGGCCTATTTAAGTAGAAACTTAGTTGCCTGTGTACGTCCAATGAATGCAGAATCTGCTCCCCCTTGTTCTGCAGATTTGGGTAAAATGTTGGTAGGTAAATAGTTTGACTAAGAGCCACACTGGATACCACCTTAGTCATAAAGGAAGGATTGGTCCTGAGGGACACCCTGTTAGGGTAAAATGTAATAAAAGGCTCCACAGCCATGAGGGCCTGTAGTTCTGAATCCCTTTTTGATGAAGTGATTGCCAAAAGGAAAGCTGTTTTCCAAGCTAAAATCTTTATATCCGCAGTAGCTGCTGGTTCAAAAGGAGGCAGGGTGAGTTTTTCCATGCAGGAGTTGGTGATCTTCTGGGAGGCCTTAAATTTTTGGCCCCTCTAAGATACTGCTTTAGCAGAGGATGAGAAAAGATGGGAGGCTCCGTGTTGTAATGAGCCGAGATGGCAGAGGCATGGATTTTTATTGAAGAAAAAGATAGGCCCTTGTCAAGCATCTCAGTCAAGTATTGTAAAATCTGAGGAATATTTGGTTTGCTGTGTCCGTTCCTTGTGCTTGGTTCCAAGCACAGAATCTCTTCCATTTATCAGCATAAGATTTTCTAGTACTAGGCCTTCTGTCTTCCAAAATGACATCCATCATAGATTTACTGAGAGGTGTTGTTTGAATAATTACATGATCAGCCATGCTGCCAGGTCCAGAGTTTGGAGCTGATTGTGCAGAATTTGATTGTACTGAGACAGAAGATGAGGTATTTGAGGCAAGTACCAAGGAGGGAGTTGAGACATATTCCTTAGAATTTGGTACCAGTGCTGGCGAGGCCAGTCCGGAGCAATTAGGATCATTTTTGGTTTTTCCTGTCTGACCTTTAGTAAGACCTTGGGGAGAAGAGGCAGAGGAGGAAAGGCGTAGACTGATAGGTTTTTCCAACTGAAGGATAGGCATCAACATTCCTTGCTTGTCTGTAATAAGTCCTTGTGCAGAATTTGTCCAGTTGATAATTTTGGGGAGAGGCAACTAGATCTATGTCTGGGCTCCCCCATTTCTGTGTTACCATGCTGAAGTGGTGACTTGTGGATTCAGTTTCCATTCGTGAGGGTACATAAGATTTTTGCTTAGGTCCTCTGCCAGAGTATTTTGTTTTCCTGGCAGGAATTGAGCTTGAAGATGCACTTGGTAAGTCAAGGTTGTGTCTCACAATGCCATGGCTAGTCTGCAAAGGGGGTAGGAATGTGTACCCTCCTGCTTATGTACCACATAACCACAGTGTTGTCCGCCTTTATCAGTAGTTGTCCTGGATGAACTAAGTCTTCAGTTGAAGACTTAGGTTCTGAAACTCGAATGTGAAAATTTCAGGAGTCGGCTGACTGGTACTTGAGAACTGCTTCTGCTTCGGGCACCGCGCGGCAAGAAAGATTGAATAAAATGGCGTTGGCTGCATCTTTTATACCCCTGATGACCTGACGTCATGGAAGAGGAGACAGCAACTGACGCAGGACCCAAGACTTTGATATTCAGGCCGACTGAGGGCAACCTGCCAGCAGATTACCCAAATGTAATGATTGCAACAGTGAAACACAAAGAAAATCGCAGCAGTCTTGCACGTCTTGAGGTATCTGGCGCCCACACTGGCAATTACCTTTTTTAGCTGACATCAGCTAAAGGTTACTACAACAACCAAGCTTTAGCTAGAAGTCAAATAAGAAAAAAAAAACAGGGTACTTAGCTTTTAGACATCTTGTGATGAAGTGAAGCAGACGATGTGTTGGTCATCTGCGGCTGAAAAGTTCTGAGGTATGTGCATGCAGATGTCACATTTAAAGTCCCTGTTTTATGGCCCTACGTGTGGTGTTCCATGCAACTACAGCAGCCAAGCTGAAGCTTTTGTATAGAAGCCGACATACAGGTCGCCTGAGGCGGGAAATCCCACACCAAGAATACTGCAACATAGGAAAAGAAAACAACTGGTTATAGAATATATAAGAGGTTTTTTAACCCTGGTAGGTCAGTTTTTAACAGTAAAGTATACTTGATTTGTGCTTTGTTGGAACTCATACTTGAAAATAACATTTTTATCTTTCATGACAAGTTCTTTTTGCAGAAATTGGGAGTGGCAATGAGGACCGTCTATGTCAATTCCTATGCCAACATGGTATTGGCTTGCTGGGAACATGAATTTGTGCTTAACAATCTCTTTGCTAGTAATTTTTGTTGCTACAAACAATTTGTTGATGATTTATTTTTGTTGTTGTTTTGAGGGGGACAGCTGAATCTGAGTCAATTTATTGAATATTTGCACTCAACCACAACATTTCTTAGGTTTTCTTACCAGTACTCCAAATCCAGTATTAACTTCTTGGATGTTATGTGTTAGAATGGATGAACTTAATTTTAGTACAGCTATTTACAAAAAAACATGCAGATGTAATAATTTATTGCACAAATCAAGTATGCATCCACGCATACCCAAAAATGTGCTTAAAGGACAATTTTTATGAACTATGAGATTGCATGACAAGGAAGATGAAGCTCAGGCTGCGTTAGGTCCGATGGCTTGTAACTTCATTGATAGAGGCTATACAGAGTCTGAAGTATATAAAATTATGGATGAAGTCTATGCCCTTAAAGATTCACTTGCATAACCCTATTTTTCTACTCGAAATGTTAGTTCTCAACAGCTAACTAATAATATACAAAGAGGATGCTTCTCACGTACTCAAGTAATGTTGGTGAGTTGTGCAATGTTTTTAAAAAACATTGGTCTGTACTCTTGATAGATGATGCTGTAGCTGACAGTTGGTCCTGCACCTAAATTTTCCTTTAAAAACAATGTCTAACCGTGTTATAAAAATAGACATGTTAAATCTCATATCAGGGCTGAGAGATTAGGTACTTTTTCTTGCCGGCATTGTTCTGCCTGTTTTTATTAAAAATACAACTACTCTCCAAGTAAAATCTATGAATAGGAGGTTGGAATTTAAATGTTTTGCAAGTTGCAACACTGAGAATGTGTTTTATTGTGCTACCTGCATGACCTGTGATTGTTACTATACTGGCAAAACTAACCATAGTTTAAGGGAGAGAATTTTGGAACATGCAGGAGATATCAAGAAAGGTAAACTAATGCACTGGCCAGGCATGTTACTTTAAATGTGAATGAACATAAATTTAAGTTTGTTGTTCTGGAAGTGTTATGTGAAAGTCTGAGGCTTGGTGATTTTATGACTCTCAAAGAATGTGCAGAACCAAGGTGGAGTGGCAGTTTAAATGCTGACAAACACGCAGGCTTGAATTGGCGTGTTTCCATTAAATCTGTTTTAAAAGGGAGAAAATTACCTCACTTGAATTTTTCAATTAGATATGTCATGTGATTTTTTTATATATAAATGGTTGTCTTGACTGTTTTTATTGCAAGTCTGATGAAGCAGCAGTTTTTTTCTGTGAAAGCACTAAGGTTGTACATTAAATTCCCCATTTTACAGCTGTGTTGGTCGGCTTTAAATTTTTATTAAGTAGGAAATTACCAGTGTCTTATTTTTACTTCACTGTCCTAAATTTTTATCTGAAACAGCTACTGGATGTCTGTCACAGGTCTCAAATAAATACAGATACTCCTATGAAATTTAATTTCTATCCAGTCTAGCACAATTATTGAACTCTGGGAAACATTCTCAGTTTCTAATACTGAATTCATATCTTACATAGACATTTTCATTTTTCAGAAAATCTTCCCTCTTTTTGTTTTCCCCTCTAGGTCCCCTGATACATCCTCACTAGTACAAATCAATTTCCATCCCTAGACAAATAATATTCCTTGTTGAAAGCGGATTAGTTCTCAAAATTTTCTTAAGCTCCGTAACAGCAGTTTTCTGTGGAATATAATTACATACTAGCAAAATCCTCCTCCCTGGTCAAACAGAACCTTAGTACCACAAACAGTCACAGTTCTTCCCCTCTTATCACTACTGAAGCCCCACTATTAATCAATACTACTTACTCCCCTCTTCCTTTGCCCCTGACATTCTAAATGTCCAAACAAATCCTTCTCTGTCAAATTCACATGCTCATTTCTATCTAAATGCATCTCCTGCAATATTATTTGTACCAAACACCTTTTCATACACTTCACTATAGTTTTATTTTGCCTATACCTGTAAGACCACTTGTATTCCATGGTAATATGGACAGAGTAGCCATTATATTAAAAAGCTACTGGTCCCACCTATTATACAGGACAGTCTTTTATGTTTATTTTAAAACTTTTGACTTGCATGCATCCACTAATTTGTCAGGTTAACAGAAATAGTTGCTCCAAATGCCACACCCACAGGCATTGCTTAATCTAAATATTTAAATACAAATGTTCATCTTTAAGCTTATATATAAAAAAAACTAACTTGTCACAATTGGAAGCATACTTTTTCAAAAAAAAAAGGTCATGGGGCTATCTTGGCACTCCAATTCATATATCCCTCAAATGTTACAAAAGGCATGCTCGAACAAGACAATTAATCGTCCAATTCTACTCCTCCTGAAATAAACTATCAAAGGTGGTCATATCATATCCATTCAAATCAAATCATATCAAATCATATCCATTTATTATCTGTATATATCACTAAGATCTACATACCTTCAGACATGCAACGTTTATAAGCATATACATCTTACCCTGTCCCACTGCTATGTGCACTACTCTATCCACAAAACTAAGACAAGATTCCTATAAGCAACCCAAGTATGCAACCTAACTTGGTATCCAAAATTGTAGTTTCTCCAAATACATGTTATTCCCTCCACAAATGGGATATAAAGTGCACCAAAAAAAAATACGTAATTTCCCTTCTCACTGTTTTTATCTGTCCTTCTAGCATTAATTACCTATGAGTAGTATCCCTCTCTTGAATAGCATACTTCCCTTCTACATTCTCCAAAGGTAACTTAAGCCTATTCTCATCATAACCCCTGTTTTACCCTGTTAGCTATATCTAAAGCTATCCTCAAACTCCTCGTTCTCTGTACACAAACTTTGGGACATAAAAAGGAGTACCAATACAGTTCTGTGGACACTCATTTTCAGAAAATGCATGCTTCCATTAGTGACACTTTTTTTTACACTATATAAAAGTTTAGAGAATATGTGTACTTAAATATTTCTAATGTATTTTTGCAGAAGGAAGCATGGTGTAGTTTTGGCTATGACACATCTCAGCCTAAATGCCTCAATGAGTTACAAATAAATCATGAGAGTTTATTGCTTTCAATGAAGTGAAATATTTACAACAGTTTTTATTGGTTCCATATAATTGCTCCATCCCTTTATGTAAATGTATAAATTATTCATTGATTTATGCATGTTTTAATCTCAGTGCCTTTTGAAGACAGCACAGCTCATCAATAGGCTATGATGAAAATAGCTTATAAAGGAACTGTAGGAATGGAATCTGCTTGCAATACTGCTACACTACACCTCTGCTCTTCTTCAACTCAAAATTCAAAACACACATCAAAACTTCACTCTCTCTTGCCACTGGCCTGTTCCCTACCTGGAACCTGACTTTACCTCCACTCGCTCCTACTACTTACTACTGCACTTTCCTACTGCTTTACTTTCCTCTCTCTACTGTATTCTGCTTCAGTCTACACCTTAGAGTATTTTGTTTTTCTTCTTCTATGCTAATCTGTCACTTCTTTACTCTTCTCTTTATACTGCTTCCTTTCCCTCCTCCTCCTTAATTCCTTCTTTCTCTTCTTGTTACTTTACTAAGATTAGTTCTTTATAATATTACAATTTCTTTTTTTTTTTTGTTTTTTGTTTTTGATGTTGATTCAGCTACTTAATGTTATTTTTTTTAAATGTGATCCTCTCTCTCTTTATATGTCTGTTATTATTACTATATTATTTTTATATGTCTATTCATCTCGATTTTTTTTCCCATGCTTGTCTCTATTGTAATTTTTGTGTAATTTTTTTATGTGGAGCTTTTCTCCCCGGGCCTCTACTGAAAATGGAAATGTATCCAGCTAGACTAGACCGGTCAACAAATGTAAAATAAAATAAAAATAATAATAACCTTCATCCATTGAGTTAGCCAAACTTTAACATGACATATTTCAGTAGCAGAGGAAAAAAATATTTCAGAAAATCCATGAGCATCACTCATTTAGGAATTTTTATGTGCAAAAGAGAACAAATAACTGAATCATGCACTGGCCTGATACAACAGCACAAAAAGCAATACTGTTTGCTTTATTGCACGCAATCATAACCAGAAAGAGAATACCTTGTAAGATTCCAACATAACCCTAACAAAAAGGAGGGCATTAATTGTTTCAGCTTAATTTGACTTTTTTTTGCATCTTTTGATTAATAATGTATCAAGAGATTGCGCAGATAAAAGATACTCCAGCATCTAAGATTAAAATGTGCTTAAATCAGTCTTTGCTAGACATGTAGTACACTCCAGTAAGTAATGTCAGGCAACATTCCACATCTTTAGTCATTCAAGTACTTCTCTAACATTGAGTTTCAGCAAAGGTAAAGTCCAAACTAGCTGCAGTCTAAGGGGCAAGTGAAATACATGTCGCATACCCTGAAAAACATGATGAAAACTTGTGACATATCTGTACTCTGCTCTGTGACAGAGAGAGAGCCTAGATTATGCCTGAGTTAATCATAGATTAGCAGTTAGGATGCTGAAGAGTCAAGAGGATGGAACATGTGGCTCTGCCAGCAATCCAGCCTGTGGGTAGATTTGGTCGCTCCCTTGCTGTTGTTCACAATAGTGTGCCAGGGAGAGGCAAAGACCTGCCTCTTCCTCCAAAAAAAAAAAAAAAAAGTACTGCCACAGCTGCTGGGAGGGAAATGAGTGCGGTTACCTAAGCTGGAATGCCAGCAGCAAGCATGGCCCTCTGAGGAGAGAATAGGTAGCTCCCATGGTGATACAGGTGCCTACAGTACCAAGAGGATATTATTTAAAACCTATACAGAACCCTACTCCCTAAGACTGCTGTTTAGATGACAGTGTCATGAACCACGCTCACTCTACATGGGAATAAATGGGCTACTGGGTTTCGCGTCCAAGAGGGGAGCAAATAGATAAAGCTCTTGCTGCTTCCATGGGGAACAAATGGGTGACCACAAAAAATGCTCAGTCAGAAGACATGGTAGAGGGTGACAGTGATGTATATAAAAGCACGTAGAAAAATATAGTGCGCCAAATTAGAAGACTATTCAACTTGCAAAAACACTTTCACAATTACTGAAGGGGGAAGGTTGAAACACAAACTGCCAATCTCCTTTAGTCTTTTGCTACCAGAAAGCAGAATAAAAGCTTCAGAATTACTGAGAAAGTCCGATAAAAGAGAAGTTATACTATAATGAAAGCGTCAGAAATTTAATGCATCTACAGGAACGTATGTGACAGCAGATAAGAATTCTGGGCATAAATCTCACATACAAGCAAATGCATGAAGACATCATGATAGCCTGGGATCCTAACCTTGTTCTAGCTCTACAGATGAAATAACAGACACCTGCAGAAATTACAAAACTGGGTCTGTGGGCCAGGTAGATTAATGTCTGAGATATTCAGGATGCTAGGAAGTCCATTGTCTATCTATCCGACACTTCATACCTGACTTTAGGAACTAACGCAAGTTCTTCGAATAGGGCACTAAAGGAACTGGTGCAGTGTATACCTGCAGCTGTGAATGGTGAGGTGATTCTTCACCCACCAAGTACTAATTACCTATGCCAGACTTTTCAAAAAGCATTTCAATTCATTAACTGTACTTAACATTACTGCCTAATACTCGCTTCATTTAATGGGTTCATTCGGTTTCCCTCATCACCATCTCCCAAATCACCCTCTGCACTATCAAGACAAAACCTGCTCAAAATCTATAAAATATGGGCCAAAGTTTATCCTCTCACTACACATCCAAACTATGAAACTATCTCATATTCAATAACTATATCTTAGCCTCCATGTATTTAAGTCCTCTCTCAAAGAATTTCTCACAAACTCATAGCTATGCCCACGCACCTCACCTGTATGATTTACATTAACACATACTTTACATTCTTACTATACCTTTCAATACCTGCCCTCTTCCCACTCTTAGGGTAGATTTGTGTCTTTTTATTTCCTAGCATAGTAGACTATACTTCTAATACTTTAGTATATACTGATTATCATATTTAATGGTCATGTTTTATTTTTATATTACTGCTCTCACATGCTTTATTGTGTCCTACATATTCCACTACCAAACTGTATGTATGGATACATGTTTTTTTTTTTAAAATTACATTTGTACTAGTGTTTTACTTGATGTTAATTAACTCTCTGGAACATTACTCCTCAGGAATCTGCTGAAAATGGGTATTTATTACTCAACTGGACCTTCCCTAGTAAACAAATCGTGTGCTGTCCCATAGCTCAACAACAGTATAACAATCAATGAATCAGATGCATAAATTGTCATCCAGTAGGTCTGTAAACAGTTAACATCTTATGGGTATACACTACAGCAATACCTTATTTGGTACATAATTCTTTAAGACTAAGAGGAATGTTTTATAAGTATATACAACTGTATAATTACAGCTTTATAGGTCATGTGTACAAAATACAGGTACAACTTGCATTCACACAATATTTCTTACATTAAAATATGGATGAAGTGTATATGCAGTGATATGTGGACAGCAGCTTGTCTGTCTCATGGTTCCTTATGGCTAAGGTATTGAGCTTACTATGGTGCCTAAAACATGTCCATGAAGAGCACAAGTCTGGAAGATCCAGCAAATACTGCGGTTTGTTAGAAAATTCCACCTTTCACTTCTTGGAAACAAAGTTGATCACTTTTTTTTGTACAATGTACTAGATCTACAGTTCTTCAGAGATACAGCCCAGACCATGGCAAAAATGACCAAGGATCGATTAAGTAGCGACGTGCTTGCGAACACAACTTGGGAAGATGGAATAAGTAGTCTTGGTGGAGACTGGCAGCCTGATCCACTGGTCAACTGTTACAATGAGGATGGGAATGCTGGCTAGACATATTAAGGGTTAAGAATGAGTGCCCACCTGCCAGTACACATGCTTCAGCCAGGGAACAGATTCAGAGAAGCAAGCATAGACCAACAGGCCTAGCATTATGTGAGTCCAATTCATCCAAGGTACCATAAAGTTAAGTGTTAAGGTAAGAAGAAATCCACAGCAGTTGCCTGGATGATGAACCACTCTTATGAACTGTACAATAACAAGACAGAAAATGATTAACTGCAAACAAAGCTAAGAAAAAGACAAAAGGAAAAATACTTAAAATGAGCCCCTCATGGCATACCAATAATCTCTGAATACCTAAGGTGTGAAAAAAAAAAAAAAGCTCTCCGGCATTATGGTAGTTAGAATATTAGCTTGTAGAAACACCTTTCAAGAACACCATGTATGGAAATTTACAAATCAAAATCACCTACTCCAAGATGTTCTCTGAGTCGAATACCATGAGAAAATGCATTACAATGAAAAGTAATTTTAAGTCCACTGAAAGCAAGGATTCACACACAGCCACAAATGCAACTTTTCAATCAACATATTAAAACTCATACTTAAGACACTCCCAAAAAGACTAAAGTCCTTGAAGGGACTTCGAACAGAAAGATTAGCCATTATCAGAGGGTGAAAAAAGGAAGAGCGAGATTAAATCGTAGGGAAATGCATTTTTAGTGAAAAGCGGTAGTCCAGATATTCAGAAATTTAAAGGGTGCGATTCCTGTAGCACTGCCCATTCTGAAAAGTCATCCTTACCTCTGACTGATTTTCTCGTAGTAAGCCTCAGCTTCATTTACATTTTTCAGTACCCCTAGCAAGAAAGTTTCACTTTAAAAATCAATAACATCCTTCTCTCCAGATGTTAAAAGACTAAGCAACTTCAAGATGGAATGAAATACAGCTGTGAGAGCTAGTACTCACCATAAATGAAAATGAAGTATTTACCATAAACAGCAGATCTGAGTGAGTAGGTCCATCTCCTCACCATCAGTGGATAAGGTTTACATGACTTGAGCAGTTCAGCATCAGAAATTTTCTAAGCAACAGGCCTAAGGTTGCCACCTTTTCAAATCCCTAAAGTGGAACATTTGTTTGCAGAAACAGGCCAAAACATACCCATGGCCAGTGCGAAGGACAAAACCACACTTTATCAACATAAAAGCTTATTCTTGCAGCATCTGAATTGCTTATGCTGCTTCAGATACAACATAACTGATTTATGCAACTACTGGAAAAAAATCTATGAAACTTTTTTTGCCCTAAAATCTCAAGATATTTGCCATTTTTTTTTTTCGGGGGGGGGGGGGGGGGGTTTGCATGAAAAAAACTGCAGAGAGAGGGGACAAGTGGTGACCTAGTACTGGCCCCTCTCCTACTCATAACACACTACTAAACTTTTCTCTCAAGATCCCTGGTACAAAATGCTTAGGTGGTGCACAGTAAATATAACACCATCAGGAATTCCTTCAGGCCTTCTGTACTCTAAGCTGAAGGAAAGGATGACAGGTAGTTACATTAACACAGATAGACCTGCACATCCAGAAACAGCATTACATGAATGTAATAGCATGCAAAGTGTGGCAGTTCATCCTATCAGAATACCCAAGCTCATATTTCTTGGGTGAAACTTCATGGCTGTAGTCACATTAGGGGAATATTCACATGAAGGACCGAGACCTACAGATCACACTTAGCTTATGATATCTTACTGAAATATTCAGAAGCCCACATATATGCTCCATAAAAAGCCACAGATGCATTCTTGAAGGCGGCCCAAGATGTAGCAACTGCCCTAGCTGAATGAGCTTTTGTACTGAAAACAAAAGTTTACTGTAATTTTCATAGAACTTTTTTTGCATGAACATTTTTATTTCAAAACACATCTTTATACATTCTGTGCAATCCTTATGTATGATGCTTCTTGGTTTTTACAAAGGAAGCTGATGCAATCCACTCCAGCGCACAGGAAAACACAAATGATCATAGTAGAAAAATTCAAATTTAGGGTTTCTAGGAGCCATTTAAGAGTTTGCCAACAGTAAGACCAGGAAAATAAAATTCATCTAGCAGGAATTTAAATTGGACACTGCAACTTCCCTTAGAGAGAGTTCCATAATGCTACTGCTCTGTGATGAAAATACAAATGTTAAAATATCAGTTAAAAAGCAGTTAAGTCCCTGCAATATTTTGCTATTCACACTATGCTACAAAAATGTAACCCCAAGAGGGGCTTGCTAATACCTAATTTCTTAGTGATTTGTATACAAGAATCAAGTCACCTCTTAAAAACCTATAGCTAGCTGAGTACTGGGAACGTCTCCAATCTCCCTTTATGACCAAGGTTTTTCAATCCTCTCACTTGTCTAGTGATCTTCGTCTGGATTCTCTCAAGTTTATACGGCAAGAGTTATAGCAACTTTACAACACCCAAATGACCTACATACTCAATAATATGCTGCAAGGTAGAGTAAGAAAATGGAATCAAGACTTTTTGCTCTACTACTGACCCTTCAAGATGTCTTTTACGAGACCATAACACTTCATCTTGATAGGATTCTTAAAAGCATCACACACCAAGTATCCTAAATCTCTCAGAACTTAAGAGGTCAACATTTCATTGTTCAGTGCGCAAGTACAATAGTTATTTCCAGAATCATAACGCATCACATTGCATTTCCTGGTATTAAATTGCATTCCATTTTCAATGATTCACCTGAATAAACTGTCTAGATAATTTTGCAATTTATTATGATCGCACATATTTGTAATGATACCCCCCCCCCCCCCGATCTTAGTGCCACTAGCAAATTTACTTAGCCAGATGCCATCACATTCTGGAAATGCAGACATTCATAGCCCAAAATATGCAACAAAGAAAAGATCCTGGAGAGACCTCCAAAAAAGAAGTTCTTTCTTATGATAACATTCCATCTGTGTTGTCGATCTTAACCAATCCTTGACAGTGGGTTCAGTTCTGAATCTCAGAACTGACTCGGCCACATCTTCCAGCTCGCTCTCTTCAAACTCTCAAGCAAGGCACTACCCATAACGCTCCTCACAGAGATTACCTCAGACCGAGTTTGCCAAATTAGCAGACAAAAAAACAAAATATGGTTAACTACAGAAAGTATAGAGAATGAGACAATATATGAGCCCTTAAAGGAAGACCAGCTTAGGACAAATCCGGTCTACTAAACAGTCTCAAGGATGGGGGGAAGGTGGGTGGAGTTGTCAGGGATTGGTGAAGATCGACAACACAGATCGAATGTTATGGTAAGACATAACTTCTTTATTGGATGTTGTCAATCTTCACCCAGTTCTTGACAGTGGGACAGAATCCCCAGCTACTTTAGCCTTGGGAGGTCTCAAGGAAGAATATTCCTAGGCACCATAGAGCCAAAGGATGCTCGAGACCTGATCTAATTTGTAATGAGTGATAAAGGTATGATGAGAAGACCATGTGGGTGCTGCACAGATATCGCCTAGAGAAGGTCTGGCATGAAAAACTGCTCAAGTTGCCACAGCTCTAGTTGAATGGACTTAAACTGGTTTGGGAAAGTTGAAATCCTTTAGAATGACAAATGAACGTGATGTAGTCACTTCAGTCATTTAGCTAAAGTAACCTTAGCAAAGTACAGTTGTGTACACTTAACCATAAATGTAGATGTTCGAGTGTATTCACTGTTGCAGTCATCACACTTGGGTTATCTGCCTTCAGGTAGCCCTCAGTCGGCCCAAATACCAGAGTCTTGGGATTTCTGCATCGGATGCTATCACCTCTACCATGACCGACACCATAACATCAGCTTTTCTTGCCCCAGATGTAAGGAACCCCCAAAATAGGAAGCTATTACATGGTCTGAAACACCTCCAGTAAAAAGTAAATACCCCTGCCATAAAAGATGGCCATGGAGAGCATAGGTAGAAAGGATATGGAAAGCCAGGGGGCTGGAGGGTGGGAAACCAGGACTGCAACAGTGAATACACTCGAACATCTACATTTACGGTAAGTGTACACAACTGTACTGTGTTCTTCGTGTTTCACTGTTGCAGTCATCACACGGGTTGATTCCCAAAGCTGAGGAAGGGTGGAGGCAGTCAAGAAGTGTTAGGGCTGGCTAGCAGGCCTTGTAAGACTGCTGTAGCAAATCCAGCTCTGGATTTAGAAAAATAGGTAAGTGGTAATGCTTGGTGAAGGTGTGTACAGAACTCCAGGTTGCAGCTTTCAGGATGGCCCTGGTAGGGACTCCCCTGAGAAATGCGGTAGAGGTTGAAGTAGCTCTAGTGGAATGACTTCTGATCCCCAGAGGGGGTATGTTTTCCATGGTGTTTATAGCAGAAATGGAGCAGTCTGCTATCCATTTGGAAATGGTTTGCATCGAAATGGCCTTGCCCTCTGCCCCTGTAGCAAAGCTGACTAGCAGCATGTCAGATTTTCTGAAAGGCTTATTCCTGCCCAGGTAGAACCTGAGCTGTCTGTGCACGTCCAAGGAGTGCAGGATCATTTTCCCCTTTATTCTAAGGATTAGAGAAAAAGGTTGGCAAATGGATGGATTGGTTTAAAGCCACACTGGATACCACCTTGGGCATAAAGGAAGGGTTAGTCCTGAGGAAAACCCTGTCAGCATGGAAAATAATGAAGGATTCCACAACAATTAGTGCCTGTAACTCAGACACTCTTCTTGCTGAAGTAACAGCTAGAAGTAAGGCTGTTTGCCAAGAGCAGTCTCCTAGGGGGCCTTAAATTGTTAGCTCCTCTCAGGAAATGTTTGATGATAGGGTGAGAAAAGACAAGAGGCACAGTATTATAATGATCTGAGATGGCAGAGGCATGAACCTTAATGGATGAGAAGAATAAGCCTCTGTGGAGCAGCTCTGCTAGGTAATCAAGGATTTGAGTTAAGTTGGGCACAGCTGTGTCCTTCCCTAGAGACGGACTCCAAGAACAATATCTTTTCCACTTTTCAGCATAGGATTTCCTAGTACTAGGCCTTCTGGCCTCAAGGATGACATCCAGCACCCGTTTGCGGAGGGATGCTGGTGGTGTATTCAGGAGATGAGCCAGGCTGCAAGGTTTAGGGTTTGCAGCTGTGGATGCAAAATCTGTCCTTCCTGCTGAGACAGCAGGGAAGGTGTCTGATGTAGGTGCCAGGGTGGTACTATCAGACTGCGTAGGAGTGGGTACCAGTGCTGGCGTGGCCAATCTAGTGCAATAAGGACTGCCCTTGGCCTGTTCTGTTTGATCTTGATTAGTACTTTTGAGAGGAGGAAAAGCATAAACTGAGAGGTTTCTCAAGTAAAGGATATGGCTTCCACCCTCCAGGCTCTGCTGTGAGGGTTCCTGGTGCAAAATTTGTTTAGTTGGTGGTTTTGGGGGGAGGCAAAAAGGTCCACATCCGGTGTTCCCCACCTCTGGGTTAGAGGTTTGAATGAGTTGGGTTCCAATTTCCACTCGTGAGGGTCCAGAAGATTTCTGCTCAAGTCTGCCAGTGAATTTTGCTTGCCTGGCAAGAACTGAGCTTGTAAATGCATCTGTTGTCAGGGTTTGGGCGGTGAGGGGTTCAGTGAAAGGAAGTCCCTTGTGGTTGCATGCTTCCACCCACCAAAGGAACTCTGCTCTTAGACAAGGTATGATAGGAATCCCTGTTTCCAGGTCCTGGGAATTTTGACACCAGAGATTTTTTAAATACCATTGAAGTTTCATCATATGCAGTCTTGCATATGGAATTAGCAGAATGCATGAGGCCATGAACCCCAGGGCTTGCAGTACTTTCCTTGCAGATAGCTGGGTTTTGTTGGCCATTAGTTAGAAATAGTTTGTCAAATGGACCTGCTTTTCTGGAGTGGGGAATGCCATCTGGGAAGTTGCGTTCAAGCTTGCTCCCAGGAATACAATTTGTTGGCTGGGTACCAGTTGTGACTTCTTTTCGTTGATGGTGTATCCCAGTGAAGTTAAGTTAGGAGTCTTTTGACAAATGCCAAGTGCTGAAGTAGCAATTCCTAACTGTCCGCCTGAATCAGTCAATCATCCAAGTATGGGTAGATGTGAATATTTCTCTGCCTGCAGTAAGTAATGACTGGAGCTAGGCATTTTGTGAATATTCTGGGTGCAGTAGATAAGGAAAAGGGAAGTGCAGAGACCTGACAGTGCATGGAGCCTGCCCTGAAAAGTACAGTTTTGTACCTACCACAAATGTAGATGTTTGAGTGTTCACACTGCTGCAGTCATTACACTTGGGGTTATCCTGCCGTCAGGCGGTCCCGCAGTCGGCCAGAGTTCCAAAGTCTTGGTCCAGCATCAGTTGCTGTCGCTTCTTCCCTGATGTCAGTGCGCCAGGGGTACATAAGATGCATCAGACGCCATTTTCTTCAGTTTTTCTTGCCACAGGTGTCAGGTGCCCCCAAGCAGGTACGCAAAACATATTGCTAATAAAAAATATACATATAAAATAAAAATACCTTCAGTTACAAGCAAATACACCACAAAAATGTACAGGATAGAAAGGTATAGATAAGTCCAGCTAGTTCAGAGGGGATGGAGGGAGGGTAACCTGGACTGCAGCAGTGTGAACACTCGAACATCTACATTTATGGTAGGTACAAAAAGTGCAGTTTTGTACCTACCATAAATGTAGATGTCCGATAGACATACAACTGCAGTCATAACATGAGGGCTGTCCTGCCTCAGGCAGCCCTCGGTCGGCTGGATTCCAAAGTCTGGGTCCGATGTCGGCTGATGTCGCATTTCTCTCCGACGTCAGAGCGGCTGGAGTACATAAGCATAAGCCGACGCCATTTTCTTCAGTGTGTCATGCCCCAGATGCCAGGTGCCCTCCAAGGAAGGCTGTAATCAAATTGGAAGACAAAAACAGGATTCCAAACAAATAAATGAGCAATAAAACAAATACACCATAACAGATATCCCCAGCTAAGAGTAACAGGGATAGGAGTGGACCCTAGGCATAGAGGGGTATGGAGGGAGGGAAAATCCGACTGCAGTTGTATGTCTATCGGACATCTACATTTATGGTAGGTACAAAACTGTACTATGTCCTTCAAGAATGCAACTGCAGTCATAACATGTGGGTAGAATACCATAGCTTAGCTGGGGAGGAGGTATGCACTAGGAAAGAGATGGTGTGGCAATCAAACCCTGCAGGACTGCGAAGCAAAGCCTCCTCTGGATCTGGAATATAGAGGAGATTGTAGTGTTTGGAGAATGTATGCACGGAGCTCCATGTGGCAGCTTCTAGAATGTCCTTGGTAGGCACCCTCTTAAAAATGCTGTAGAGGTGGCTGTAGCTCTGGTGGAATGTGGTCTGACATTGGCTGGAACAGTCTTTCCATGAAAGGAATAACAGAATCTGATGCAATGTCCAATCCATTTAGAAATAGTCTGTTTTGAAATTGCTTTTCCTGGACTGCAGGCGTAAGCTACAAAAGTTGTTCAGACTTCCTACTGGCCTTGGTTCTGTCCAGGTAGTATCGAAGTTGTCTGTGAATGTCCAAGGTATGCAAAAGTCTTTACCCCTTATTCTCAGGATTGGGGAAGAAAGCAGGCAGATGAATGGCTTGATTTAGAGAAACCCTAGATACCACCTTTGGCATAAAAGTAGGGTTGGTCCTTAATGAAACCCTGTCTCTGTGGAAAATAATAAAGGGTGGTATTGCCATTAGGGCCTGTAGCTCGAAACCCTTCTTGCTGAGTTAATTGCCAACAGGAAAGCTGTCTTCCATGAGAGAAATTGCAAGTCAACTGAAGCTGCTGGCTCAAAAGGAGGTAGAGTCAGTTTTCTAAGACAAAATTGAGGTCCCAGGCTGGCACTGGGGCCTTTCTTGGTGGCTTAATGTTCTTGATTCCCCAGAGGAATTGTCTTAGTAAGGGTGAGAGAAAACAGGAGGATCAGTGTTGTATCTAGCTGAAATAGCAGATGCATGTATCTTTATGGAAGAATATGAGAGGCCGTTCTTTAACATATCTGCCAAATATTCCAAGATAAGTGGGATGTTCAGCAATGAAGCATCATGTCCCTTGCTGGTATTCCAATTGCTGTATCTTTTCCACTTTGCTAAGTAAACCTTTCTGGTGGATGGTCTTGAGCCTCTGTTAGTATCCGCTGAACTTCCTTAGAGAGAGATAAGCTGAAGTTATTTATGGGATCTCCCAAGCTGTTAGCTGCAGTGTCTGAAGGTTTGGATGTAGTGTTTCGAAATTGTGTTGAGTCAAAAGTAGAGGCCACTGAGGGAGGGCCCACCTCCTGGTGTGACATATGCTCCGTAGTAGTGGGTACCAGTGTTGTCTTGGCCAATCCGGAGCTGTTATGATTCCCTTGGGCTTCTCTGCTTTGATCTTTAGTAATACTGAGGTCATCAGTGGCAGAGGTGGGAATGCATAGATTGCTAGGGAGTTCCAGCTGAATGAGAGGGCATCTATTTTCCAAGCTTTTGGATGGTATGTCCTTGTGCAAAATTTTGGTACAAGATGGTTGAGGTGAGAGGCAAATAGGTCCACTTCTGGCTTGCCCCATGTCGAAGTGAGTTGTCTGAAGGCCTTCGGATGTAACCTCCACTCGTGTGGATCTGTGAAATTCCTGCTTAGGCTGTCCGCCAACACATTGTCTTTTCCTGGAACAAACTGGGATTGTAACTGGATGTTTAGGCTCAGTGATTTCTCCCAAAGCTGCATTGTCAGTCTGCAAAGGGGTAAGAGTGGGTGCCCCCCTGCTTGTTTATGTACCACATCACAGTGGTGTTGTCTGTCCGTATCATTAAATGGCCTTGCTGGAGTTGGTGTTGAAAAGCCTCGATGGCATGCATTACTGCCAGCATTTCCTTTTGGTTTATATGCAGATGTGTTTCCTTTGGAGACCATTGTCCTTGTATACACCTGCCTTCCATGTGTGCCCCCCATCCAAGGTCTGAGGCGTCTGTAGTCATGGTCTGTGTTATCTGTGGTTTTTTGAATGACATACCTGTGTTTTCCTGGCTCACCGAGGCCCACCATAGGAATTCCTTTTGTAGGCATGGAATGAGTGGTATGATTGTCTCCAAGTTGTTGCTGTGTTGAGACCAAATGCTTTTTAGGTACCATTGAAGCTTTCTCATGTGTAGTTTTGCTAATGGAACCAGTAGAATGCAGGATGCCATGTAACCCAGGGCCTGTAGGAATCTCCTTGCAGTCATCTGGGTGAGTTTTGCTAAACCTTTGAAATAATGAGTTAAATTCTCTTGCTTGTCTTCTGTCAGGTAAGCCATCTGAGAGGCTGTGTCTAGTTTGGCTCCTAAGAAGATTATTTGCTGGGATGGCTGCAGTCTTGACTTTTGGAAGTTGACTGTGTATCCCAGAGCTTGAAGTAATCGTATGACATAATCCAGGTTTCTTGTCAACATCAATTTGTCGTCCGCTTGTATGAGGCAGTCGTCCAGGTACGGGTAAATTTGTATACCCTGGAGCCTGCAATGAGCAATTACTGAAGCCAGGCATTTTGTAAATACTCTGGGCGCAGTAGATAAGCCAAATGGCAATGCTGAGAATTGATAATGCTCTGGCCCTGCAAGAAATCTGAGGTATCTTCTGCAGCTGTGTCTGATAGGGACATGCAGGTATGCCTCCTTGAGGTCCAGAGTAATCAGCCACGACTCCTTGCCCAGCATGGGAAGGAGTTGCTGTAGAGTCAGCATTTTGAACTTTGGTACTATGAAAAAGGTGTTTAATGCGGACAAGTCCAGTATTGGTCTCCATTGAGATTCTTTTCTTGGAACAAGGAACAGTCTTCAGTAAAACCCCTGTTCTTGTTCTTGTTGTGGAACTCTTTCTATTGCTTTCATTCGAGTCAGCAGAGTGATTTGTTTGATAGCCTCTGCCCTTTGATTTTGTGGTAGGTTTGGCATGCCTTGTTTTCTTGGTAAGGTATGAAAATGAAACCTGTACCCTCGGTCTATAATGTCCAAAATCCATTTGTCCTTTGTCAGTCTGTGCCAGTTTTCTGCAAACAGAGATAATTTCCCACCCAAGGGAGCTTCTAGTAGTTCCCTGGTAGGCGGTAGTAGAGCAAAGTCATTGAGTTTGTGGTTGTTGGGCAGGTGAAACCCCTGCGTCACTTCTTTGGATTCCTGGCTGCCACTGTCGTCCCCTGTAAGGGCCTCTGTACTGGCCTCTTCCTCGGCCACGTCTGTTCTTACCCCTTTGAAACTTTTCTGGATTAGGAAAGGACCAGTTTTTTGAAGGCCAATTCCTACTGAATCTGGGGGGTTGAACCTGGAGGAAATCTTTCACAGTCTGAACTGATTTTGCTTTTTCTTTGATGGTCTTTAACACATCCTTAGCATTTGCACCAAAAAGCTTGTTCTTTTCCAAAGGTGCATCCAGAAGGTTTGCTTTTACATGATCTGGTAGAGGTTGATCTTTTAACGAAGCATGTCTTCACTGCCCTGTCATAGCTGCCCTACATGAAGCTTCCAGTGCATCATATCCACACTGCAGGAGTGTGATTGCTTACTGCTGAGTGTTATGTACAGCTTCCTGCAAAGTCTTCCTGTCTAAAGGATCAGGAGAAGCTAATGATTTTGTAAATCTTCTAAGAGATAATCCTGATATTGTAACATATGAAAAAGGCAATTTAAAGCGCTCATAGATAAGGTAGTGGATGTGTAAACCATTTTGCCCCATCTCTCTAATGACCTTGCTTCCCTGTTGGAGGGCAAAGGATTTTTTGAGGTGGAGGCTGAAACTCCTTTAGGCCCGTGTGAAATAGTTTCCAAATCAGCAGAATGGGCCCTGAATAAATGGGAATGAGTTTCTGGAACCCTGTAATACCTGTCTGGCTTGGCTGGAGCAGGAGGAAGAGAATCAGGGGTAGCACTAGAGTCAGAATACAAATCATCCAGAACATCAAGTACAGGAGGAATAGCTAAGGGCCTGTGCTGAGGCTTCTAAGGAAAGTCAACTTCCCCAAAGAAATATCCTCAGGAGGAGTCCTCATAAGTCTGGAAGAGCTCTTCCTGGCTATCAGAGTGGACAGAGCCCTCAGAGTCTTCATCTGAAGGGAGTAGGGTCAGAGGGTTCAACCGAGGCCCTTTATCAGGAAGAGGCTGGGATGCTCTCTCAGGATGGGCCTGTGAACCTCTAATCATGGAAATTAAATCAGCCGCCATGGACATAATTTGTGTCTTAATATGCTTTGTTTTGCTGGCTGTTTAGGCCTAGGTAGGCCTGCATGGACATGGGAGGCCTGGCAGCTCAGCTCACGTGCTGAGTGACCTTGTCTACAGCAATGGTCTCGGGCATTTCCTCGGTTTCAGTATCCGGGAAATAGTCTATAACTGGTAATGGAGTGTCTGGAATCGGAGTCGTTAATGTTTACGGTGCGGTGTTTCGGAGTGGTGAGAGACCCGCTCAGAGGGAACCGGAGCACTCGCTAGGTTTTGGCGTGGAGTCGGTGGTAGACGCGGGCCGAGGATGTCGGTTCCGGTCTTTCGCTTTTGGGTGTTTGCGATGTCGGAAGATCCGGCGGCATGGTGTAAACAAATTTATCACTGAAAAATCTTCAGCGTACTCCGCCGGCGCCTGAGAGTGCGCTTGTTGAAGCGAGCACAGGCTACACAGGCCGAGACATCGTGGTCTGGGCCCAGGCAAGGGAGGCAGTAAGTGGAAATCCTTATGAGGTATTTGTTTACCACAAAAAGACAATTGTTAACTTTTCAGTAATTTCTGACATCGGCTGAGGCAAGAAAAGGTCCCCAACGGGTACTTAGCTTTCGATGACGGTATCGTAGAATACAGGAGCTGACCGACCGGCACTTGCGAACTGCTTCTGCTTCGGGCACCGCGGCAAGAAAGACTGAAGAAAATGGCGTTGGCTGATGCTTATGTACTCCAGCCGCTCTGACGTCGGAGAGAAATGCGACATCAGCCGACGTCGGACCCAGACTTTGGAATCCGGCCGACCGAGGGCTGCCTGAGGCAGGACAACCCTCATGTTATGACTGCAGTTGCATTCTTGAAGGACATCTGTACTATGTTCATCGTGTTACACTGATGCAGTCATTACACTTGGGTAGAATCCCAAAGCTAAGGCTGGGTGGCTGGTCTATAAAGAGTTAGGATTGGCTATGAGGCCCTGCAGAACTGTAGTGGCAAATCCTGTTCTGGATTTAGAGTAAAGAGGCAGGTGGTAATGCTTGGTAACTGTGTGCACTGAACTCCAAGTTGCAGCCTCCAAAATTTCCTTGGAAGGTACTCCTCTGAGAAAGGCTGTTGAAGTGGTGTTGCCATGGTGGAATGTGGCCTAATGTTATTTGGGACTGATTTTCCATGCTGTGTGTGGCAGTAATGAATAGTGTCCTATCCATTTGGATATAGTCTGCTTTGAGATAGCCTTGCCCTGTGATCCTGCAGCATATGCTACAAACAGTTGCTCAGTTTTCCTGAAAGCTTTTGTTTTGTCCAAGTAGAAGCGTAGCTGCCTGTGTATGTCCAAAGAATGCAGAAGTTTCTCCTCTTTATTCTGGGGGTTTGGTTAAGAGCCACACTAGATACCACCTTTGGCATAAAGGTAGGGTTTGTCCTTAAAGAAACCCTGTCCTGATGAAAAATTATAAAAGGTTCCACTGCCATTAATGCCTGTAGCTCTGATACTCCGTGCTGAAGTTACTGCCAAGAGCAGAGCTGTTTTCCATGATAAAAATTTTAGATCGGCTGTATTGGCTGGCACAAAAGGTTGTAGGGTCAGTTTTTTCAAAATGAAATTGAGGTCCCAAGTTGGTGTTGGTGCTTTCCGGGGCGGTCTTATGTTTTTAGCCCCTCTGAGGTACTGCTTTAACAATGGATGAGAGAATAAAGGAGGATCAGTGTTGTAATGTGCTGAAATGGCAAAGGCGTGGATCTTAATTGATGAGAAGGATAGGCCTCTGTCCAGCATCTCAGTTAAGTATTGTAAAATCTGAGGAATGTTTGGAACAAGAGGGTCAAGGCTTTGAGCCCGGTTCCAGGCGCAGAATCTCTTCCATTTTTCTGAGTAAGCTTTCCTGGTGCTAGGCCTCCTGGCCTCCAAAATGACATCCATAACAGCTTTAGAGAGAGGTGTTGCCCGTTTGACTAATGAATCTGCCATGCAGCCAGGTTTAGGGTTTTGAGCTGACTGTGCAGGATCTGATTGTTTTGTTGAGTCAGAAGGTGTGGAATTTGAGGCAAAATCCATGGTGGGCCTTGAGCTAAGTTCCTTAAGATATGGTACCAGTGCTGGCGTGGCCAGTCTGGAGCAATCAGGATCATCTGTGTTTTTTCTTGTCTGGCTTTTAGGAGTACCTTTGAAAGGAGAGGCAGTGGCGGGAAGACAAACTTTTAGGTTTTTCCAGCTGAACAAAAGAGCATCCACTTTCCATGCTTGCTTGTGATAAGTCCTTGTGCAGAATTTTTGTAGTTGGCAATTCAGTGGGGAGGCAAAAAGATCTATGTCTGGGCATCCCCATTCTTGCGTTACCATGCTGAAGATTTGTGGAATCAATTTCCATTCATGAGAGTCCATGACATTTCTGCTTAGATCGTCTGCCAGAGTATTTTTCTTTCCTGTTAGGAATTGTGCTTGCAGATGAACTTGACACGTTAGAGCTGTGTTCCACAAGGTCATGGCTTGCCTGCATAGGGGATAAGAATGAGTGCCACCTTGCTTGTTTATGTACCACATTACTGTGGTGTTGTCTGTCTTTAGTAATAATTGTCCTGGATGCAGAAGGTCCTTGAAAGCTGTTAGGGCATTTTGAACAGCCAACATCTCTCTTTGATTGATGTGAAGATGCATCTGGTCTGTGGTCCACTTGCCCTGAATGCATTTTCCTGCCATGTGTACTCCTCCAAGCGTAATCCAAAGCATCTGTTAGAGTTTGCCTGGCTGTGGGGTAGGGTAAAAGGCTGACCCTTGTTTAGGTGACATGCCTGTGCCCACCATCGAAACTCCTGTTGTAGTCAGGGAATCATTGGTATTACTGCTTCTAAACTGTGAGAGTGTTGAGTCCAAACACTTTTTAGGTACCATTTTAATTTCCTCATATGCAGTCTGGCATATGGTATTAGTAGTATGCAGGATGCCATGAATCCCAGGGCCTGCAGAACTTTTCTTGCAGGGAGATGGGACTTTGCCAGTAATTGAAAATATTGAGTTAGTTGAACTTGTTTGTCTGGCATGAGGTAAGCCATCTGGGCCATTGTATTTAAGCTGGCACCCAGGAATATAATCTGTTGTGAGGACACTAGTTTTTACTTCTTTTCGTTTACTGTGTACCCTAGAGAAATTAGCAACCTTTTTACAAACGCCAGATGCTGTAGAAGAATGTCCTTTGTCTCTGCTTGAATGAGGCAGTCGTCCAGGTATGGATATATTTGAATTCCTTTTTGTCTGCAAAATGCAATTACAGGTGCCAGGCACTTAGTGAAGACCATGGGCGCAGTAGATAAGCCAAAGGGCAGTGCTGAGAATTGGTAGTGCATTGTACCAGCTTTGAGGTATCTTCTGCAATTTTGTCTGATAGGGACATGCAGGTATGCCTCTGAGGTCCAGAGTAACAAGCCGTGCCTTCTTGCCCAGCATGGGTAGAAGCTGCTGTAATGTCAACATTTTGAATTTCGGAATATCCAGTTAAGTATTTAGAATTGAAAGGTCTAGTATGGGCCTCCAGGCCTTGTCCTTTCTGGGGACCAGGAAGAGTCTTGAGTAAAATCCTTGTACTTGTTCCTGCTGTGGTACTTTTTGAATAGCTCTCATGTCCATGAGGGCTGAAATTTGTTTTTGTGCCTCTGCCCATTGATTTTGTGGCAGGTCTGGCATTCCTTTTAGCCTTGGTAAAGTATGAAAGTGGAACCTGTAACCTTGAGACAATATTCAGAACCCATTTGTCTTGGGCGATTGTTTGCCAGTTCTGAGAAAAAAGTGCTAGTTTTCCCCCTAAGGGGGCTTCCAAAAGGGAAGTGCTTGGCGTACAAAGGGGAAAGTCATTGTGACTGTTTCCTGTAAGGTTGAGACTTGTCCTCACCTCCTTTTGGGGTTGAGGTGCCCCACTGTCGTCTGTTTGAGCCTTGGGGTTGAGATCTGCATTTTGGGTGTCTGTATCTGCCTCTCTGTGGCCTGTCTGACACTGGAAAGGACCAATTCTTTGTTGGCCAATTTCTGCTAAATCGAGGTGGCTGTACCTGTAAGAAATCCTTGACGGTTTGCATAGATTTAGCTTTATCCTCCATTTTCTTTAACACCTCTTCTGCTTAACACCAAACAAGGTATCATACTGTAAAGGAGCATCCAATAACTTTGCCTTAACAGGATCAGGTAAACTCTGTTCTTTTAACCAAGCATGTCTTCGAATCACAGAAAGTACAGTTTTGTACCTACCATAAATGTAGATGTCCGATAGGTATGCATCTGCAGTCATAGCATATGGGTTTGTCCTGCCTCAGGCAGCCCCTCGGTCGGCTGGATTCCAAAGTCTGGGTCTGGCCTCGGCTGATGTCGCACTTTCCCCGACGTCAGAGCGTCTGGGGTATAAAAGCATCAGCTGACGCCATTTTCCTCAGTTTTTCTTGACCCAGATGCCAGGTGCCCCCTAGGAAGGCTAAATTTGGATAAATGCTGAAAAGTTCCAAACATTTGCAAATTATATACATGAATAAACAAACAAATACACCATAACAGATTCCCCCAGCTAGCTAAAAGAGGGGTAAGCACCCTAGGAATACCACAGGGGGGAAGGAGGGAGGGTAATCCTGACTGCAGATGCATACCTATCAGACATCTACATTTATGGTAGGTACAAAACTGTACTATGTCCTTCAAGGATGCATCTGCAGTCATAACATATGGGTAGAATACCATAGCCAATCTGGGGAAGGAGGTACTAAGAAAAGGATGGTGTAGTTAAGATCCCGTGCAGGACTGCAGTTGCAAACCCTGCTCTGGATCTAGAATATAAAGGTAGATTGTAATGCTTGGCAAATGTATGCACGGAGCTCCAAGTAGCAGCTTCTAAAATGTCCTTGGTAGCCACCCCCCCCCGTAGGAAGGCTGTAGTGGTGGCCGTGGCCCTTGTGGAGTGAGGCCTGATATTTTCAGGAACCGTCTTTCCATGAAAGGAGTAGCAAAAGCGAATGCAATTTCCTATCCATTTTGAAATTGTCTGTTTGGAAATTGCTCTCCCTTGCACCCCAGTTGCATATGCTACAAAAAGTTGGTCAGTTTTTCTGCTAGTCTTTGTTCTGTCCAAGTAGTAGCGTAGTTGTCGGTGCATATCCAGGGTGTGCAAAAGTTTTTCCCCTCTATTCTGTGGATTAGAGAAGAATGTAGGCAAGTGAATAGCTTGGTTCAAGGATACCCTAGATACCACCTTTGACATAAAAGTAGGATTGGTTCTTAGTGACACTCTGTCTTGGTGGAAAATAAGAAAAGGCTGCACTGCCATTAATGCTTGTAACTTAGATACTCTTCTTGCTGAAGTGATTGCCAGAAGGAATGCAGTTTTCCAAGATAGAAACTGTAGATCCGCTGATGCTGCTGGTTCAAAAGGAGGTAGTGTCAGTTTCTTTAGCACAAAGTTTAGATCTCAGGCAGGTAGAGGGGGTCTTCTTGGAGGTTTAACATTTTTGATCCCACTCAGAAATTGTCTGAGGAGAGGGTGTGAAAAGATAGGTGGATCCACATTGTATTCTGCTGAAATTGCTGAAGCATGAATCTTAATGGAAGACTAGGACAGGCCATTGTGGAACAATTCTGCTAAGTATTCTAGGATATGTGCTAGGTTTGCCACCGAGACATCTGTCCCCTTTGATGTGCTCCAAATGAGAAATCTCTTCCATTTAGCTGAGTATGTCTTCCTTGTGGATGGCCTTTGAGCCTCCAGGATAATGTCCTTCACCCTCCGAGATAAAACAGTTTGATTGGGATTTAAGGAATTTTCCAGGCAGTTAGCTGCAATGTTTTCAAGTTGGGATGCAGTGTCTTGAAATTGTTCTGCGTCAGAAGAAGAGGCCATAGGGGGAGAGGCCATGATTTTCCCTGAGACATGTTTCTCAATAGTGGATACCAGTGTTGTCTTGGCCAGTCCGGAGCTATTAGTATCACTTTTGGCTGTTCCTCCCTGATCTTCAGTAGAACCTTGTACATCAATGGGAGAGGTGGGAAGGCATATACTGTTAGGTCTTTCCAGCTGAAAGAGAGAGAGTCCACCCTCCAAGCTTGTGGGTGGTATGTCCTTGAGCAGAATGTCTTCAGTTGATGGTTGAGGGGAGGCGAACAGATCTATCTCCGGCATTCCCCATGTCTTTGTTATGAGATTGAAGATGTCTGGGTGCAGCATCCATTCGTGTGCATCCATGGTAGTTCTGCTTAAGCTGTCCGCCAGTGCATTTTCTTTCCCTGGCACAAATTGGGCCTGTAGTTGGATATTGAGATTCAGGCATAGATCCCACAGATTCATAGCCATCTGGCATAGAGGGTAAGAATGTGTGCCTCCCTGCTTGTTTATGTACCACATGACCGTGGTGTTGTCTGTCCTTAACAGATGTCCTTGTTGGAGGAAGGGTTTGAATGCCTCGATTGCATGCCTCACTGCCAGCATTTCCTTTTGGTTTATGTGCATGCTTAGCTGCCCTTGAGGCCATAGGCCTTGGATACATTTGTCCTCCATGTGCGCTCCCCATCCTCGGTCGGAGGCGTCCGTGGTGATGGTCTGCCTTGTTTTTGGTTTGTTGAAAGGCAACCCTCTGTTGGACTGGCAGGCCTGAGCCCACCACATGAATTCTTTTTGAAGGCATGGAATGACTGGTATCATGGTTTCTAAACTGTGACTGTGTTGGGACCATACACTCCTTAGGTACCATTGTAATTTCCTCATATGCAGTCTGGCATGTGGGATTAGAATTATGCAGGATGCCATGTAACCCAGGGCCTGCAGGATTTTCCTTGCAGTAAGCTGAGTTTGTCTTGTCAGAATCATGAAGTAATCTGGAAGTTGTTTTTTCTTTTCTTCTGTGAGAAGGGCCATTTGGGTGTTTGTGTCCAGATCTGCACCCAAGAAGGTTATCCTTTGGGATGGTACTAGTCTTGACTTTTGGATGTTGACTGTGTATCCCAATGTCTGTAGCAGGTGTATGGCATAGGCCAAGTCCTTTAACAACTTTTTCTTGCTGTCCGCTTGTATTAGGCAGTCGTCCAGGTATGGATAAATTTGAATTCCCTGTAGTCTGCAATGTGCAATTACTGATGCCAGGCATTTCGTGAATACTCTGGGCGCAGTAGATAAGCCAAAGGGCAATGCTGAGAATTGATAATGCTCTGATCCTGCAAGAAATCTGAGGTGTCTTCTGCAACTTGGTCGGATAGGGACGTGCAGGTATGCCTCCTTGAGATCTACAGTCACCAGCCAAGACTCCTTGCCCAACATGGGAAGAAGTTGCTGTAGGGTCAGCATTTTGAATTTTGGCACAATGAGATAAGTATTCAGTGCGGACAGGTCGAGAATAGGCCTCCACTGATTTTCTTTTCTTGGTACAAGGAATAGTCTGGAGTAAAATCCTTGGCTTTGTTCTGTACATGGTACCTTTTCTATAGCTTTCATCTGAAGTAAATTGCTGATTTGTCTTAAAGCCTCTGCCTTCTGATTTGGTGGAAGGTTTGGCATTCCGCTTCTTTTTGGCAAAGTGTGGAAGTGAAACCTGTATCCTTTGTCTATTATTTGCAATGTCCATGTATCCTTTGTAATATAATGCCAGTTTTTTGAGAATAAGGCCAGCTTTCCTTCAAGGGTGCTTCCAGTTGATCCCTGGTAGGCGGAATCAGGGTCAAGTCATTGAGTCTGTCCTGTAGTAGTGGTTGTCGTTGTAGCTGCTGCACTGCTCCTCTGGTTGGCAGGCTGCCACTGACGGCCTCTGTAGGAGCCCTTCGATTGTCCTCTGCCTCTAGAGTGCCTGTTCCTGCCTCTCTGGGCTCTGTCCGAGTCCGGAAAGGACCAATTCTTTGTAGGCCAGTTTCTGCTGAATCTCGGTGGTTGAACTTGCAGGAAATCTTTAACTGTTTGCACAGATTTTGCTTTTTCTTCCACCTTTTTTAAGATCTCCTGAGCAGGGGAGCCAAATAAATTTTGTTTCTCCATTGGAGCATCGAGGAGTTTAGCTTTGACATGGTCTGGCAAAGATTGCTCCTTCAGCCAGGCATGCCTACGAATAACTGCCCCAGTCATAGCTGATCTAAATGAAGCTTCCAGTGCATCGTAGCCACATTTTAAGAAATGATTACTAACCTGTTATGAGTTATGTACCAAATCCTGAAGGGATTTACGGTCTAGGGGTTCAGGAGAAGAAAGTTTCTTATTCAGTTCATCTAACAAATACTCTTGGTACTGTATCATATGGAATTGACAGTTTAATGCCCTGACAGAAAGAGTTGCAGATGTATACACCTTCTTTCCCCATCTCTCTAAAGCTCTAGACTCTCTTTCAGAGGGTAGAGGATTTTTGGCAGTAGCGGCTGCAACCCCTTTAGGGCCCTGAGAAATAGTTTCTGGGTCTGCAGAATGGGCTTTATACAGATGGAAATGAGAATCCGGGACCCTGTAATATCTGTCAGGTTTGGCAGGGGCGAAGAAGGGAGGAAGAGTATCTGGGGCTGTACTGACATCATTGTACACATCATCAATTACATTTAGAACAGGAGGTATAGCTAAGGGCCTATGTTGAGGCAAATGCAAAAAGGTCCTTAATCTTTTTCTAGAATCAGAGAAATCCTGACCTTGCCATTGTAAGTGCTCTCTCATGGAGTGTAAAGTCTCCCCAAAGGAAAAACTCCTCAGGAGGGGAGGCCAAAGGGATAGATTCCTCTGCATCTGAATCCTCATAAGGCGAGTAAGCCCCTTCCTGGTGGTCTGACAACTCAGATCCATCCGTGGAATCATCTGAGGAGTGTGGTTCAGAGGGGTCAGTCCTGGGCCTTTTGTCTGGAGGAGGTTGAGAGGCCCTGTCAGGGTGAGGTTGTGAACCCCTAATTAAGGAGATAAGGTCCTCAGCAAGGCTGAGGATCTGTGAACTAGAGGAAGGCCTCTGGGGTGTAGATTTGGCAGGCAAAGCTTTTGAAAGTTTGGCAGCTTTAGCCCTAGAAAAGGCCTTAATGGACATAGAAGCTGGGGGCCTAGCTGCCCCACGTGCTGGGGTAGAAATGTCCACAGGTATGGTGTCGGACAATTCCTGAACACTAGCTTCGGTAGGTAATTCTGAAGCCGACTCAGCCGGGGCCTCTCGGGCCTCGGTGGTCGGAAGTATGGTTTCGGAAGAAGGAATAACAGAGGACTCTGTTTCGGCCAAAACCGAGACACTCGCGGTAGGCCTAGCCGTGGTTTCAGCCGAAACCGCGGGCCGCGAGTGTCGGTCCTTTTCCTGTTTTTGACCATATGCGAAGTCGGAGTCTCCGACGGCATTTTATAAGCAAAAGCGGCACCAAAAAATTCCTCTGCAAACTCCGACCGACGTCTAAGAGTTCATCGGTTGAAGGAGGCACAGGCTAAACAGGCCGATACGTCATGGTCTGGACCCAAGCAAGAAAGGCAGTAAGAATGGAAATCCTTATGAGGTATTTGTTTCCCACAAATTAAACAATTATTTACTTTGTCTGACATCGGCTGAGGCAAGAAAGAGTCCCCAATGGGGTACTTAGCTTTTTTCAAAGTCTTCGGTAGCTGAAATCACTGGATCTGACCGATCGGCACTTGCGAACAGCTTCTGCTTCGGGTACCGTGCGGCAAGAAAGACTAAGGAAAATGGCGTCGGCTGATGCTTTTATACCCCAGACGCTCTGACGTCGGGGAAAGTGAGACATCAGCCGAGGCCAGACCCAGACTTTGGAATCCGGCCGACCGAGGGGCTGCCTGAGGCAGGACAACCCATATGTTATGACTGCAGATGCATCCTTGAAGGACATCCTGTAACTGCGGCTCTACAAGAGGCCTCTAAAGAATCAAACCACATTGCAGAGTATGTTTTCCCACCTGTTCAACTGCATGCAATAAATCCTGCATTTCTTTACAATCAGGAGCTTCTGAGCTTGCAAGCATTTTCTGTTTTAACTGAGCCACTAAATATTGCTGGTACTTAAGCATGTGAAACTGGCAATTTAAAGTTCTTACTGCTAAAGTTGCAGAAGTGTATACTTTCTTCCCCCATCTATCCAAAGGTCTGGAATCTCTGTCAGAGGGTACTGGATTTTTTTGCAATGGAAGCCTTAATCCCTTTTGGACCCTGGGAAATAGTTTCTGGATCAGCAGAAGGGTTTTTGTAAAGAAACTTGTGAGAGTCAGGGACTCTATAATACCTATGTGGCTTGGCTGGAGCAGGGGGCAAAGAATCAGGAGATGAGCTGGATTCAGAGAACACATCATCCACAATAACTAGCACAGGCGGAATAGCCAGGGGCCTGTGCTGAGGCAATAAAAGGAAATCCCTGAGCCTTTTCTTGGATTCAGAGTAATCCTGACTTTCCCAATGGAAATGCTCCCTCATGGTATGTAAAGTTTCCCCAATAGAATAATCCTCAGGAGGAGAGACTGAAGGGATACATTCTTCAGCATCAGAGTCCTCATAGGGGAGGTAGAGAGTATCCCTGGTCTGAAGAGGAATCAGAGGAAATGGAAACCTGATCAGAGGAGTCAGTCTGTATCCTGCCTAGGCCTTTTCTCAGGAGGGGGATGGGAACCCCTGATTAGAGTAATGAGGTCTTCGGCCATTTTAAGCATCTGTTTCTTAGGCATGGAGGACTGTCCAGGAGAATGCTGTACTTGTTTCTTTGTCTTTAATGGTACTTTTGTCTTGGCTGTTGTTTTAATGGTAAGTTGTGAATGTCTGAAAACACCCTCAGAAGCCGATGCCTGCTCAGCAGCTCCAGACCCATCTGAGGGATTAGTTTCTGTAGGCCCAGTACCTTGAGTTTCCAGAGGCCTAGTTGTCTCCACGTGGGAGTTGGAAGCGGCCTGTGGCTCTGAGGTAGCGGGTGTCAGGGGCTGCGAAAGCACCTCACTGAGAACCGGCGACTGGCCTAGAAGAGGTTTCGTCGTCGGTTTTGGACCTCGGATGCCTGTCTTTATCCTTGCATTTGCGTTTTTTCGGTATTGAGGTCTTCGGTTGATCCGACGGCGTAGTATAATTGAACCTTCGGCCAAAGTAGTGCAAAGCAAAATCAAAAAGTCTTTTTATAGTGCGTTTGTTAAATCTAGCACAAAACCGACAACTAGTGACATCGTTATCAGGGCCTAGGCATGGAATACAGTAAGAGTGGATGTCCTTATGAGGTATTTGCCTCCCACAAGAAATACAATTATTAACTTTTTCTGGCATCGGTCTGAGGCAAGAAAAAAGTTTCCCCAACGGGGTACTTAGCGTTATTGAAGACTTTGGTTCTGAAATTCGACTTTGAAAATCTCAGGAGTTGGCCAACTGGCACTTGTGAACTGCTTCTGCTTCAGGCACCACGCAGCAAGAAAGACTGAAGAAAATGGCGTCAGATGCATCTTACATACCCCTGGCGCACTGACGTCAGGGAAGAGGAGACAGCAACAGACGCCGGACCAAGACTTTGGAACTCTGGCCGACTCCGGGACCGCCTGACGGCAGGATAACCCCAAGTGTAATGACTGCAGCAGTGTAACACGATGAACATCGTAGATATTTCCTGCAAGACTCCCTTATGGGGATGTGCAGATAAGCTTCTTTCAAGTCTAGGGTGACTAACTAGGCATCCTTGTCTAGCATAGGAAGAAGCTGTTGCAGTGTAAGCATTTTGAATTTTGGGACCACCAGAAAGGTGTTGAGAATTGATAGATCCAGGATAGGGTGCCAAGAGCCCACTTTTCTGGGCACCAGGAACAGTCTGGAGTAGAAACCATGTCCCCTTTGTTCTACTGGGACAGGCTGAATAGCCCTTATATGGAGAAGGGAAAGCACTTGCTTTTGAGCCTCTGCCCACCGATTTGGAGGGAGGTCTGGCAACCCGCCTGGTGCTGGCAGTGAGTGGAAGTAGAATCTGTATCCCTGGGATACAATGTCTGAATCCATCGGTCCTGAGTAAAGAACATCCAGTTTTTTTACATGAACAGCGTGTTTTCCTCCTACGGTGCAAGTACTTGGGCATGGCTGGGAAAGATAATTGGAAAGTTGTTGTGAACTTTTTCCATAAGGGGGTAGCTTACCACTCCCTGGCTTTGAGGTGGAAATGCTCCATTGTTTAGATCTCTGCATACCCTGAGACTGTAGTCTTGGTGGCCTGTTTCCCCTGGGTTTAGACTGAGAAGGCCTGTGAGGGACTAGAAAGGACCGTTTTTTTGAAGGCCAATGCCTACTGAATCTAGGTGGCTGTACCTGTAAGAAATATTTGAAAGTTTGCATAGATTTAGCTTTTTTTTCATCTTTTTAAGAACAACAACTTCTGCTTTAGTGCCAAAACAATACTCCTGATTTAATGGAGCATCTAGTAATTTTGCTTTGACATGGTCAGGTAAGATTTGTTCCTTTAGCCAAGCATGCCTTCTCAGTACAGACCCATTGACAGCAGCCCTGCAAGATGCTTCGAGGGGATCAAACCCACACTGCAAAGTAGGTTTACTAATTTGGTTTGCAGAATGCATTAACTCTTGTAAAACTTTATTTTCTGCACAATCTGGAAATAACACAATTTTTTGTTTAATTAGTTCCATAATATGTTGCTTTCTCACATCTGGCTAGGGTGTCTTACCTTTGGGCCAAAAAGGGTGGATCCGTCAAAAGAGAGCATTGATGAATGATGCTTTAAATGGCTCCGCAAAGTCACACAAGAGCATCCAGGAATGCCTTCAATGGCTATGGCTGAACCCACTGCCCTGGTTGTCCCTTCAGCTGCATGGGCAACGAGCCTCATGGATGAGTTGGAGATGGCATCAAGGGTTGCAAGCTGAGAGGAAACTTTGTGACAGACCTCTTCAGCCACTGCTCCTAAAAGTGTATTTGAAAGTTCTTTAATTAAATCTCTCTGTAATCTGGTAAAGTGCACCACCATATAGTTCAAGGACCTTAGAGCGAAGGTTGTTGAATTGTAAACACGCTTCCCAAATCTAACATCCTAGACTCCTTGTTAGGACGACTGATAGGACGCTCTTCAGTGAGTTCCTTTTTAGTGGCGACCGCTATCACCATGGTGTCAACAGGAATCCCTTTAGATCAATGTAGTTCATCCTTAGGGGCAGATAATATCTGGTCAGGTCTCTTGGGGATTGGCTTTATAGTCTCGGGCATCTTCAACGCCCATTGAGCGATTCATTTAATAAGATATTCAGCGGGCGGAGAGATCCAAGAAGTAGAGAGCTGGGCACAAAAAAGCCTCCAGGTATACAGATTCTTCAGAGGAAGGTTGAATGGAGGACCAGCCACCCCTCTGTTTCAGGATTTCTAGGATGTCCCCGAAGGAATCATCACCAGAGGGTAACCTGAGGAAACTTTCCACTTAATCAAAATCAGTATTTTCTATGAAGGACTCTTCCAGGGAGTCCAGGTGCTACCTCTTGCACTTCTTCACAGGGACTTCCTTGGGGATGATCTGAGGAAGAGTCTGAAGAGACGACCACTAAAGTGGGAGTCACCTGAGACTTGTGTCCGCTGTCCTGGGGGTGAGAATGATGGTAAGCTCAGGTTCAGAGGAGGTAGATATCTGTCCCGACGGGGATGGCAAAGACAGAGTCCCCCATGGACAACGTCTTCTCCATTATCCTAAAGGCTGCCCCCCTCCCCATATAGGGATGGGATTCCAGAACTGAAAAAGACTCCTTCAGAACTGGGATCACATCCCACACCAAGGAGGCATCCTCTGGAACAGAAGCCTGGGTCGATCTTACAAAGGCAGAGGTACCCAGGGACATGGATGGTTCTGAGTGAAAAGAAATCTAACCAAACCCCTTGGACCAGACCAGAGAATCACGTCCCTGGGAGACCTCCGGCGCCAAAGGCTTGGAAGAACTCAAGACAACTCTCGGAACCGGACACGAGGAGGCTACCGGAAAAGAGGGCTCCAAGGTCTTGATAGGAGTTGGAGGAGGAGGATATGGAGGTGTTACAGTTAGGCTAGATCAAAGGCCAGCATGGCTAGGCACAGAGGATAACCCCCTAGCCGTCAGGAGTTGATCCACCAGTCTCAATACATTGGCCTCAGACGCTCTTAGATCAAACGGAAGAGGAGGAGGCAGATCTGGGGGGGGGGGGGTCTCACTTCCAAAAATTGACTGGGTGGCATGTCTTTGAATGGATCAATGGAAGGAGAATATTTAGTTCTTGGTAGTTGTAAACAGCTTTTCCACCGAGGAATCTGTTGGTGCCAAAGCAGAAGTTTTCAGTTCAGAGGGGAGCTTGGGTCTCAAAGCAGATAAATACACCGGTGTCTAGGAACTATTCAGTATCGAGGATGACTTGGGTAACTTCTTTGTAGGTTCTGAAGACCTTGGAACCAAAGAAGGCCGTTTTCTCAAAATAGAAGGTGATGAGAAGGAAGTGCTAGTTTCAGGTCTAGGCTCAGATAAGGCCTCGTCAAAGTTAGTTTTAATAAGTCCTTTTAAAATCAGCTTGTTCTTTCTTTCAGTCAGGGTCCATGTAGAGAACCCGTGACAGATTGAGCAGTCTTCTTGTAAATGGATTTTCCTCAAACAATATACACACAATGAATGATTGTCTAAATTAGGCATCTTGCCTTCACATTTTTGGCACCTTTTAAAGCCTGAGGTGCCTTTACTGGACTTAGCAGGAGAAGCTTGTTTTTGATCAGCCATTGCAAATAGAAATAGCCGACAGATAAAGAATCAAGGATTTTTTTTGTTTCCAAAAAAAAAAAAAAAAAAGAATTTATAGAAAAAAATTGCCAGCAATGCTAAAATAGAATATTTAAAATGTAACAGATAGAAAGACACACCAGCAATGGCACTTAAGTTCTACCAATGGTAGGAAAGAAAAAGGCAGAATAAAGATAAGTGATAAAGCTATGAGGAGTGGGTAGATAGAGTGAAAGAAACTAGACGGAAAATTCTTATAGGAATAAGGAATAAAGAACATTAAGATATATTAAGAATTACTCACAGTTACAGCCAAGGCTCGAGAGAAGGAAGCTAAGGCAAACGAGATCTGAGGTCATCTTCTGTGAGGAACTTTACGGTAGTGCCTGGCTCGAAAGTTTGGGCAGCGCGAGATGAAGATGTGGCAGAGTCGGTTCTGAGGTTCAGAACCGTACCCACTGTCAAGGATTGGGTGAAGACGGACAAAAACAGATTCAATATTTCTTATTTTTCAAAAAGAATGCCCTACTCTCCAC